>NC_053024.1:603227570-603240947 GCF_003073215.2 Triticum urartu | reverse complement strand
AGGATGCCTCATCCCGTCTTTAAAGGTGACACTGTTGCTAAGGGAGCTTTGGCTGTCGGCCAAATTCTCCGGCTAGGTGGTTTTCTTATGACCGCTTGTTCGGCCGCTGCGCCGACGATGATTTCTCGGGTCATCAAAAGCAATCTGTTCACGTCAACTCGGAACTCGCCGAGCAGTTAGATCCAATGGAGCTCTCTTCCCTAAACGAGCTCTTGGATCGCATCGCCGCCCTGGGAGTCGCTACAGACTACGATCAGATTGGGCCTAAACCCGATCTGAGAGAGATCAACTCTCCCCAGGTCACCCATCACGTTGTAGTGGTGGAGGAACAATGCGGCGACCCTTCATCTATCTTAAGGACTAGCTATGTACCGGATTCTCGATCCCTCCAAGCCGGATACCTCGCGGAGGGGAGGAGCCATCACTCAAGACCCTGAACATAGAGTCAGGCAGCGGGCTGCGATTCAGTGGAAAACATCCAAGAATCCAAACTTCCGAGTTCGGAAACTGCTTGGCCCCTGAGTCTCAGATTGGGTGAGGTTTTCAGATTCAATTCCACCCACCCACCCAAACAATAAGCGATCTATCCCAAATTAGGCGAGAGCCCGAAGAAATAGTACACCATTACTGGGCCAGATTCCTCCTGGTCATGAACATGATAAAGGACTGCCGCGAGGAAGACGCAATTTCATTCTTCTGCAATAATTGCACGGACAAGGGAATCCTCAACGCCATAAGTCGCCGTGAAATTACACGCTTTGACGACTTAGTGTCCATAGTACGAAAGTACTGTGCGATGGAAAGCGCCTAGAAACCCGAAATAAAATTTTGGGACAATCCAGCCCTGAATACAAACCCAGTCCGAAATAAAAGGGTGCATTATCGCCAAACACCCGGGTTAAACACCAAAAAGCAAAAACCCTCTACATGGCATGGAACCGTACTGGAGGGATGGCTCAAGGGACCCTGTAAAATTCACAGTGCAGAGGGCGCCACACCAACTCATAGCCTTAGAGCATGTTGGATACTCCGGCAGGTGGCCAAAAGTGGCGAAGATCTTCTAACCCCAAAAGACACAGAGCACAAGCCCAGGGATACCAGTACGGTATTAACAGTCTTCGAGACTTTCGCATCAAATAATATGCGAAAACGAACACTCCGCAACCTTGCCGAAGTCTACCACGTGGCAACAATAAACCCATGGAGTGACGCGGCTATTACTTTTAATGCCAGTGACGAACCTAAATTCCGAACAGCCCGAGCACCAGCCGCATTGGTCCTCAGTCCAATAGTGGACGGCTTTCGACTCACCAAGGTACTCATGGACGGTGGCAGCGGATTGAACCTCATTTATGAGGAAACCCTTCGAAAAATGGAAATAGACTGGAACCGCATTGAGCGAAGTAGCACAACCTTTAGAGGAATAATCCCCAGTCGGGAAGCGCGCTGTACAGGAAAAATCACACTAGATGTGGTGTTCGGCACGCTGGATAATTACAGGTCTGAAGAGGTCACGTTCCAAGTGGCCCTGTTCAGTAGCGGATACCACGCTCTATTAGGGCGGGAGGCGTTTACAATCTTCCAAGCCATACCCCATTACGGGTACATTAAGCTCAAAATGCCCGGGCCCAACGGAATCACCACTCTTGCTAGTGATCCGGACATAGCACTTCGCACCAAAAATAAGACAGCCGCACTGGCCCTCGAGGCACTATCCGAAGCCCTAGCGGCTGAGGAACTGACTGCACTGTGCTCCACGATGGACAGGGACGACGTGATACTCGATAAAAGATCCAAGGCCACCTTCTTTAAACCGACGGACGAAATAGTCAAATTCCATGTCCATCCAACGGACCCTACAAAAACAGCTTCCATCGGGGCACAATTAAACCCTGATGTAGACGCCGCACTTCGAGAGTTCCTACGCGAGAAATGGGACATTTTTGCCTGGCACCCTTCAGACATGCCAGGAATCCCACGCAGGCTGGCCGAGCACAGCCTAAATATCCTAAAAGGATTCAAGCCAGTCAAGCAGGCTCTTCGGCATTTCTCCGAACCTAAGAGACAAGCCATGGGAGAGGAACTAGCCAAGCTATTGGAGGCCAGATTCATCAGAGACATAAAACATCCGGGCTGGCTAGCAAACCTGGTGATGGTACCAAAGAAGGACAAATCTTGGCGCTTGTGCGTCGATTTTAAGGACCTCAACAAGGCTTGCCCAAAGGATCCCTTCCCCCTGTTGGAAATATGCCCTAGAGGCAATATTAAATTGATTATTATTATATTTCCTTGTTCATGATAATCGTTTATTATCCATGCTATAATTGTATTGATAGGAAACTCAGATACCATGTGTGGATACATAGACAACACCATGTCCCTAGTAAGGCCTCTAGTTGACTAGCTCGTTGATCAATAGATGGTTACGGTTTCCTGACCATGGACATTGGATGTCATTGATAACGGGATCACATCATTAGGAGAATGATGTGATGGACAAGACCCAATCCTAAGCATAGCACTAGATCGTGTAGTTCGTATGCTAAAGCTTTTCTAATGTCAAGTATCATTTCCTTAGACCATGAGATTGTGCAACTCCCGGATACCGTAGGAGTGCTTTGGGTGTGCCAAACGTCACAACGTAACTGGGTGGCTATAAAGGTACACTACAGGTATCTCCGAAAGTGTCTGTTGGGTTGGCACGAATCGAGACTGGGATTTGTCACTCCGTGTAAACGGAGAGGTATCTCTGGGCCCACTCGGTAGGACATCATCATAATGTGCACAATGTGATCAAGGAGTTGATCACGGGATGATGTGTTACGAAACGAGTAAAGAGACTTGCCGGTAACGAGATTGAACAAGGTATCGGGATACCGACGATCGAATCTCGGGCAAGTATCGTACCGCTAGACAAAGGGAATTGTATACGGGATTGATTAAGTCCTTGACATCGTGGTTCATCCGATGAGATCATCGTGGAACATGTGGGAGCCAACATGGGTATCCAGATCCCGCTGTTGGTTATTGACCGGAGAGTCATCTTGGTCATGTCTGCATGTCTCCCGAACCCGTAGGGTCTACACACTTAAGGTTCGGTGACGCTAGGGTTATAGAGATATTAGTATGCGGTAACCCGAAAGTTGTTCGGAGTCCCGGATGAGATCCCGGACGTCACGAGGAGTTCCGGAATGGTCCGGAGGTAAAGAATTATATATAGGAAGTGCTATTTCAGCCATCGGGACAAGTTTCGGGGTCACCGGTATTGTACCGGGACCACCGGAAGGGTCCCGGGGGTCCACCGGGTGGGGCCACCTACCCCGGGGGGCCACATGGGCTGTAGGGGGTGCGCCTTGGCCTATATGGTCCAAGGGCACCAGCCCCAAGAGGCCCATGCGCCAAGAATCAAGGGAGAGGAAGAGTCCTAAAGGGGGAAGGCACCTCCGAGGTGCCTTGGGGAGGATGGACTCCTCCCTGGCCACACCCTTCCTTGGAGGAAGGGCCAAGGCTGCCCCCCCCCTCTCTCTTGGCCCTATATATAGTGGGGGGAAGGGAGGGCAGCAACACCTAAGCCCTGGCGCCTCCCTCTCCCTCCCATGACACATCTCCTCCTCCCGCAGCGCTTGGCGAAGCCCTGTTGGAATCCCGCTACTTCCACCACCACGCCGTCGTGCTGCTGGATCTCCATCAACCTCTCCTCCCCCCTTGCTGGATCAAGAAGGAGGAGACGCGCTGCTCCGTACGTGTGTTGAACGCGGAGGTGCCGTCCGTTCGGCACTTGGTCATCGGTGATTTGGATCACGGCGAGTACAACTCCATCATCCCCGTTCTCTTGAACGCTTCCGCTCGCGATCTACAAGGGTATGTAGATGCACTACCCTCTCATTGCTACATGACTCCATAGATAGATCTTGGTGAAACGTAGAGAAATTTTTTTGTTTTCTGCAACGTTCCCCAACAGTGGCATCATGAGCTAGGTCTATGCGTAGTTACTATGCACGAGTAGAACACAAAGTAGTTGTGGGCGTCGATATTGCCAATTTGCCTTGCCGTTACTAGTCTTATCTTGATTCGGCGGCATCGTGGGATGAAGCGGCCCGGACCAACCTTACACATACGCTTACGTGAGACCGGTTCCACCGATTGACATGCACTAGTTGCATAAGGTGGCTGGCGGGTGTCTGTCTCTCCCACTTTAGTCGGATCGGATTCGATGAAAAGGGTCCTTATGAAGGGTAAATAGCAATTGGCATATCACGTTGTGGTTTTGCGTAGGTAAGAAACGTTCTTGCTAGAAACCCATAGCAGCCACGTAAAACATGCAAACAACAATTAGAGGACGTCTAACTTGTTTTTGCAGGGTATGCTATGTGATGTGATATGGCCAAAAGGATGTGATGAATGATATATGTGATGTATGAGATTGATCATGTTCTTGTAATAGGAATCACGACTTGCATGTCGATGAGTATGACAACCGGCAGGAGCCATAGGAGTTGTCTTAATTTATTTATGACCTGCGTGTCAACATAAACGTCATGTAATTACTTTACTTTATTGCTAAAGCGTTAGCCATAGTAGTAGAAGTAATAGATGACGAGACAACTTCAAGAAGACACGATGATGGAGATCATGATGATGGAGATCATGGTGTCATGCCGGTGACAAGATGATCATGGAGCCCCAAGATGGAGATCAAAGGAGCTATATGATATTGGCCATATCATGTCACTATTATTTGATTGCATGTGATGTTTATCATGTTTATGCATCTTGTTTACTTAGAACGACGGTAGTAAATAAGATGATCCCTCATAATAATTTCAAGAAGGTGTTCCCCCTAACTGTGCACCGTTGCGAAAGTTCGTCGTTTCGAAGCACCACGTGATGATCGGGTGTGATAGATTCTTACGTTCACATACAACGGGTGTAAGACAGATTTACACACGCGAAACACTTAGGTTGACTTGACGAGCCTAGCATGTGTATAGACATGGCCTCGGAACACAGAGACCGAAAGGTCGAGCATGAGTCGTATAGAAGATACGATCAACATGAAGATGTTCACCGATTGACTAGTCCGTCTCACGTGATGATCGGACACGGCCTAGTTGACTCGGATCATGTAATCACTTAGATGACTAGAGGGATGTCTATCTGAGTGGGAGTTCATAAGATGAACTTAATTATCCTGAACATAGTCAAAAATCTTCGCAAATTATGTCGTAGCTCGCGCTTCAGTTCTACTGTTTAGATATGTTCCTAGAGAAAAATTTAGTTGAAAGTTGATAGTAGCAATTATGCGGACTAGGTCCGTAAACTGAGGATTGTCCTCATTGCTTCTTAGAAGGCTTATGTCCTTAATGCACCGCTCAGTGTGCTGAACCTCGAACGTTGTCTGTGGATGTTGCGAACATCTGACATACACGTTTTGATAACTACGTGATAGTTCAGTTAAACGGTTTAGAGTTGAGGCACCAAAGACGTTTTGAAACGTCGCGAAACATATGAGATGTTTCTGAGGGCTGAAATTGGGATTTCAGGCTCGTGCCCACGTCAAGAGTATAAGACCTCCAAAGATTTTCTTAACCTGGCAAACTAAGGGGAAAAGCTCAATTGTTGCTTGTGCTCAGGATTGTCTGAGTACAACAATCATTTGAATCAAGTGGGAGTTGATCTTCCAGATGAGATAGTTGATGTTTCTCGAAGTCATTACCACCAAGCTGCTTGAGCTTCGTGATGAACTATAATTATATCAGGACATATATGATGATCCTGAGATATTCGCGATTGTTTGACACCCGCAAAAGTAGAAATCAAGAAGGAGCATCAATTGTTCATGGTTGGTGAAACCACTAGTTTCAAGAAGGGCAAGGGCACGAAGGGATACTTCATGAAATGGCAATTCAGTTGCTGCTCTAGTAAAGAAACCCAAGGTTGAACCCAAACCCGAGACTGAGTGCTTCTGTAATTAAGGGGAACAACCACTGGAGCAGGAATTACCCTAGATACTTGGTAGATGAGAAGGCTGGCAAGGTCGATAGAAGTATATTGGATATACATTGTGTTGATGTGTACTTTACTAGTACTCCTAGTAGCACCAGGGTATTAGATACCGGTTCGGTTGCTAAGTGTTAGTAACTCGAAATAAAAGCTACGGAATAAACGGAGACTAGCTAAAGGTGAGCTGACGATATGTGTTGGAAGTGTTTCCAATGTTGATATGATCAAGCATTGCACGCTCCCTCTACCATCGAGATTGGTATTAAAACCTAAATAATTGTTATTCGCTCTCTGGGTTATGTCTATCGCGATACGGTTATTCATTTAAGGAGAATAATGGTTACTCTGTTTATTTGAATAATACCTTCAATGGTCTTACACCTAAAATGAATGGTTTATTGAATCTCGATCGTAGTGATACACATGTTCATGCCAAAAGATATAAGATAGTAATGATAGTACCACCTACTTGTGGCACTGCCATGTAAGTCATATCAGTATAAAACGCATGAAGAAGCTCCATGTTGATGGATCTTTGGGCTCGCTCATTTTTGAAAAGTTTGAGACATGCGAACCATGTCTATTGGTGTATATGCATGAAGAAACTCCATGCAAATGGACCGTTTGGACTCACTTGATTTTGAATCACTTGAGACATGCAAATCATACCACATGGGCTAGATGACTGAAAGCCTCGGTTTCAGTAAAATGGAACCAGAAAGCAACTTGCTGGAAGTAATACATTTTGATGTGTGCAGTCCAATGAGTGCTGAGGCGTGTAGTGGATATCGTTATGTTCTTACTTCACAGATGATTTGAGTAGATGTTGAGTATATTTACTTGATGAATCACGAGTCTGAATTATTGAAAGGTTCAAGTAATTTCAGGGTGAAGTTGAAGATCGTCGTGACAAGAGGATAAAATATCTATGATATGATCATAGAGATGAATATCTGAATTACGAGTTTGGCACAGAATTAAGACATTGTGGAAATTGTTTCACAACTAATACAGCCTGGAACACCATAGTGTGATGGTGTGTCCGAACATCATAACTGCACCCTATTGGATATGATGCATACCATGATGTCTCTTATCGAATTACCACGATAGTTTATGGGTTAGGCATTAGAGACAACCACATTCACTTTAAATAGGGCACCACGTAATTCCGATGAGATGACACCGATATGAACTATGGTTTAGAGAAACCTAAGCTGTCATTTCTTAAAGTTTGGGGCTGCGACGCTTATGTGAAAAAGTTTCAGGCTGATAAGCTCGAACCCAAAGCGGATAAATGCATCTTCATAGGACACCCAAAACAGTTGGGTATACCTCCTGTCTCAGATCCGAAAGCAATAAGGGATTGTTTCTAGAATCGGGTCCTTTCTCAAGGAAAAGTTTCTCTCGAAAGAATTGAGTGGGAGGATGGTGGAGACTTGATGAGGTTATTGAACCGTCTCTTCAACTAGTGTGTGGCAGGGCACAGGAAGTTGTTCCTGTGGCACCTACACCAATTGAAGTGGAAGCTTATGATAGTGATCATGAAACTTCAGATCAAGTCACTACCAAACCTCGTAGGATGACAAGGATGCGTACTACTTCAGAGTGGTACGTAATCCTGTCTTGGAAGTCATGTTGCTAGACAACAATGAACCTACGAGCATGGAGAAGCGATGGTGGGCCCGGATTCCGATAAATGGCTCGAGGCCATAAAATCCGAGAGAGGATCCATGTATGAAAACAAAGTGTAGACTTTGGCAGAACGCTCGATGGTCGTAAGGCTGTTGAGTAGATGGATTTTAAAAGGAAGACGGACAATGATGGTAAATGTCACCATTAAGAAAGCTCGACTTGTCGTTAAGATGTTTTCCGACAAGTTCAAGGAGTTGACTACATGAGACTTTCTCACTCGTAGCGATGCTAAGAGTCTGTTGGAATTATATTAGCGATTACTGCACTATTTATGAAATCTTGCAGATAGGATGTCAAAACATTGTTTCCTCGACGATTTTCTTGAGGAAAGGTTGTATGTGATACAACGGAAAGGTTTTGTCAATCCTGAAAGATGCTAATAAGTATGCAAAGCTCCAGCAATCCTTCTGAGGACTGGAGTAAGCATCTCGGAGTTGGAATATATGCTTTGATGAGATGATCAAAGATTTTGGGTGTATACAAAGTTTATGAGAAACTTGTATTTCCAAAGAAGTGAGTGGGAGCACTATAGAATTTCCGATGAGTATGTGTTGTTAACATGTTGTTGATCGGAAATGATGTAGAATTTCTAGAAAGCATGCAGAGTTATTTGAAAAGTGTTTTTCAATGGAAAGCCTGGATTAAGCTACTTGAACGTTGAGCATCAAGATCTATAAGGATAGATCAAAACGCTTAATGGTACTTTCAAATGAGCACATACCTTGACATGATCTTGAAGGTGTTCAAGATGGATCAGTCAAAGAAGGAGTTCTTGCCTGAGTTGTAAGGTATGAAGTTAAGACTTAAAGCTCGACCACGGCAGAATAGAGAGAAAGGACGAAGGTCGTCCCCTATGCTTAAGACATAGGCTCTACAGTATGCTATGCTGTGTACCGCACCTGAAGTGTGCCTTGCCATGAGTCAGTCAAGGGGTACAAGAGTGATCCAAGAATGGATCACAGGACAGCGGTCAAAGTTATCCTTAGTAACTAGTGGACTAAGGAATTTTCTCGATTATGGAGGTGGTAAAAGAGTTCGTCGTAAAGGGTTACGCCGATGCAAACTTTGACACTAATCCAGATTATTCTGAGTAGTAAACTGGATTCGTATAGTAGAACAGTTATTTGGAATAGCTCCAAATGTAGCGTAGTAGTTGCATCTACAAGATAAGAAATTTGTGAAGTACATACGGATCTGAATGTTGCAGACCCGTTGACTAAAACCTCTCTCACAAGCAAAACATGATCAAACCCAGAACTCATTGAGTCTTAATCACATGATGATGTGAACTAGTTTAGTGACACTAGTAAACTCTTTGGATGTTGGTCACATGGCGATGTGACCTGTGAGTGTTAATCACATGACGATGTGAACTAGATTATTGACTCTAGTGCAAGTGGGAGACTGTTGGAAATATGCCCTAGAGGCAATAATAAAGTTATTATTATATTTCCTTGTTCATGATAATCGTTTATTATCCATGCTATAATTGTATTGATAGGAAACTCAGATACATGTGTGGATACATAGACAACACCATGTCCCTAGTAAGCCTCTAGTTGACTAGCTCGTTGATCAATAGATGGTTACGGTTTCCTAACCATGGACATTGGATGTCGTTGATAACGGGATCACATCATTAGGAGAATGATGTGATGGACAAGACCCAATCCTAAGCATAGCACTAGATCGTGTAGTTCGTATGCTAAAGCTTTTCTAATGTCAAGTATCATTTCCTTAGACCATGAGATTGTGCAACTCCCGGATACCGTAGGAGTGCTTTGGGTGTGCCAAACGTCACAACGTAACTGGGTGGCTATAAAGGTACACTACGGGTATCTCCGAAAGTGTCTGTTGGGTTGGCACGAATCGAGACTGGGATTTGTCACTCCGTGTAAACGGAGAGGTATCTCTGGGCCCACTCGGTAGGACATCATCATAATGTGCACAATGTGATCAAGGAGTTGATCACAGGATGATGTGTTACGAAACGAGTAAAGAGACTTGCCGGTAACGAGATTGAACAAGGTATCGGGATACCGACGATCGAATCTCGGGCAAGTATCGTACCGCTAGACAAAGGGAATTGTATACGGGATTGATTAAGTCCTTGACATCGTGGTTCATCCGATGAGATCATCGTGGAACATGTGGGAGCCAACATGGGTATCCAGATCCCGCTGTTGGTTATTGACCAGAGAGTTGTCTCGGCCATGTCTGCATGACTCCCGAACCCGTAGGGTCTACACACTTAAGGTTCGATGACGCTAGGGTTATAAAGGAAGTTTGTATGTGGTAACCGAATGTTGTTCGGAGTCCCGGATGAGATCCCGGACGTCACGAGGAGTTCCGGAATGGTCCAGAGGTAAAGATTTATATATAGGAAGTCCTATTTCGGCCATCGGGACAAGTTTCGGGGTCACCGGTATTGTACCGGGACCACCGGAAGGGTCCCGGGGGTCCACCGGGTGGGGCCACCTGCCCCGGGGGGCCACATGGGCTGTAGGGGGTGCGCCTTGGCCTATATGGGCCAAGGGCACCAGCCCCAAGAGGCCCATGCGCCAAGAGAAGAGGGAAAGGAAGAGTCCTAAAGGGGGAAGGCACCTCCTAGGTGCCTTGGGGAGGATGGACTCCTCCCTGGCCGCACCCTTCCTTGGAGGAAGGGCCAAGGCTGCGCCTCCCCTCTCCCTTGGCCCTATATATAGTGGGGGGAAGGGAGGGCAACCATACCTAAGCCCTGGCGCCTCCCTCTCCCTCCCATGACACATCTCCCTCCTCCCGCAGCGCTTGGCGAAGCCCTGTTGGAATCCCGCTACTTCCACCACCACGCCGTCGTGCTGTTGGATCTCCATCAACCTCTCCTCCCCCTTGCTGGATCAAGAAGGAGGAGACGTTGCTGCTCCGTACGTGTGTTGAACGCGGAGGTGCCGTCCGTTCGGCGCTAGGATCATCGGTGATTTGGATCACGACGAGTACGACTCCATCAACCCCGTTCTCTTGAACGCTTCCGCGCGCGATCTACAAGGGTATGTAGATCCACTCCTCCCTCGTTGCTAGATGACTCCATAGATAGATCTTGGTGACACGTAGGAAAATTTTGAATTTCTGCTACGTTCCCCAACCCCCCTCCCCGCATTGATCAAATTTGATCGACGCTACCGCAGGACATGATTCATTGTGTTTCCTCGACGCATACTCCGGCTACCATCAAATAAGATGGCAGAGCCAGACCAAGCCGCAACGGCATTCATCACACCATACGGCCCATTCTGCTTCAACACAATGCCCTTCGGGCTCAAAAACGCCGGCGCAACATATCAGCGCATGATTCAGACATGTCTGGCAAACCAGATCGGCAAAACAGTGGAGGCATACGTAGATGACGTGGTCGTCAAAACCAAGCATGTCGAATCTCTAGTAGACGACTTGAGGCTCACATTCGATAACCTCCGAACATACGACATCAAGCTCAACCCGGAAAAATGCGTTTTCGGCGTACCAGCCGGAAAGCTCTTGGGCTTCATTGTATCCGGTAGAGGAATTGAAGCAAATCCAGCCAAGATCCGAGCTCTGTCACAATTGGACATCCCAAAGGACCTCAAACAAATACAAAAATTGACCGGATGCGTGGCGGCTCTAAGCCGCTTTATCTCCCGCTTGGGAGAAAAGGCATTACCCCTTTATCGCCTCCTCCGGCGCACCGAACACTTCGAGTGGACGGATGCCGCCACGGCCGGACTCGACGAAATAAAAGCCATATTGGCAACAAACCCAGTCCTGGCCGCGCCAAACATTGGCGAACCAATGCTATTATACATTGCGGCAACTCATCAAGTAGTAAGCGCATTGCTCGTCGTCGAGCGAGAAGTGGACGGACACAAATTCCCCCTTCAAAAGTCGGTTTACTATGTGTCCACTGTCCTTACTCCATGCAAGTCACGGTACCCGCATTATCAAAAGATAGCGTACGCGGTATTTATGGCATCCCGAAAGCTGCGACACTACTTTCAAGAGTGTTCGATAATGGTATCCTCGAAAGTACCACTTAACGATATTATAAACAACCGCGACGCGACGGGCCGGATTCCCAAATGGGCCATTGAGCTCCTCCCATTTGACATAACTTAGAAGCCACGGCGAGCTATTAAGTCGCAAGTTTTGGCTGACTTCGTCGCTGAGTGGACGGAAGCCGAACTCCCTAAAGAGTACGGCACATATTCAAACTGGATCATGCACTTCGACGGCTCCAAAATGTTGGCTGGTCTGGGGGCTGGCGTCGTTTTGACGTCCCCAACAGGAGATATAGTTCAATAACATACTCCAGATAATGTATACGGACTCCAACAACGCAGCCGAATATGAGGCCCTTCTACATGGTCTCCGGATGGCAGTATCCATGGGCATTCAACGCCTAGAGGTGCGCGGGGATTCGAACCTCGCGATATCCCAAATAAATGGAGACTTTGATGCCAAGGATCCGAAAAATGGCAGCTTATCGCAACGCCGTCCTAAAAATGTCAGCTCGGTTCGAGGGGCTCGAATTTCACCATATAGCCCGGGAAAACAATCAGGCGCAGACGTCCTGGCACGCATCGGCGCAAAACGCGATGCCGTCCCCCAACATCTTCTTGGAGAGGCTGTTCAAGCCATCCGTAGTATGGGAAGGGGAACCCGGAAATAACAGCCCGGACCCAACCGCACTGCCCGACACCGAACATTCTGACATAATTGGAGGCTCTGCCAACGAAATAACATCTTCAGCCCACGTAATAATGGCAGTCATCGCCCCGTGGACAGAACCATTCCTAGCCTACCTAACTAAGCAGGAACTTCCCGAGGACCAAAACGAGGCACGCTGCATAGTGCGGCGATCTAAAGCCTATAAAGTCCATGAGGGAGAGCTTTATAAGAAAAGCACCACCGGAGTCCTTCAAAGGTGCATCTCCGAAGAGGAAGGGCGGAATCTTCTGGCTGAAATTCATGCCGGACTCGGCGGTCACCACGCTGCAGCTCGGGCCCTTGTAAGCAAGGCCTTCCGTACAGGCTTCTATTGGCCGACGGCCCGGGCAGACGCTCAGGACTTAGTCCAACGATGCGTTGGTTGCCAGCTTTTTGCTAACCAAAGCCATATGCCACCCACCGCCCTCCAAACTATCCCCATCACTGGCCCTTCGCGGTCTGGGGGCTTGACATGGTTGGACCCCTTAAAGGAGGAACCCACAAGCAAAAATACTTACTGGTCATGGTGGATAAGTTCACCAAATGGATAGAAGCCAAGCCTATTAAGACGGCCGAATCCGGACCGGTGATAGACTTCATATATCCGGGGTCGTACACCGTTACGGCGTCCCCCACAGCATCATCACTGATAACGGCACGAACTTTACGCGACGAGGTAAAACTCTGGTGCAAAAACATGGGCATCAAGCTCGACTATGCTTCAGTCTATCACCCACAAACTAACGGTCAGGTCGAGCGAGCAAATGGTCTAATCATGAGCGGCATCAAACCCAGGTTAGTGCGGTCCCTCAAGGAATCTAACACGCACTGGGTAGAGGAGCTCGACTCCGTACTCTGGGGGCTGCGGACCACGCCGAACCGCACTACCGGATACACACCATTTATGGTGTACGGCGCAGAGGCAGTCTTGCCCTGCGACATAATTACATGACTTTTGGG
>NC_053024.1:603201480-603226570 GCF_003073215.2 Triticum urartu | reverse complement strand
GTGACTTGGGGAGAGTTAATTTCTCTTAGATCGGTTTAAGCCCAACCTGGTCGTAATCCGTAGCGACCCCCAGGGCGGCGATGCGATCCAAGAGCTCGTTTACGGAAGAGAGCTCCATTGGATCTAGCTGCTCGACGAGCTCCGAGCTGACGTGTAGGTTGCTTTTGATGACCCGAGAGGTCACCGTCGGCGCAACAGCCGAACAGGCGGTCATGAGGAAACCACCTAGCCGGAGGGTTTGGCCGACAGCCAAGGCTCCCTTAGCAACGGCGCCGTCTTTAAAGACGGGAGGAGGCATCCTTCCTGATTGTGACGGCACAGAGGAACTCTCAATGAAAGCACCAATGTCGGTGTCAAAACCGGCGGATCTCGGGTAGGGGGTCCCGAACTGTGCGTCTAGGCCGGATGGTAACAGGAGGCAGGGACACGATGTTTTACCCAGGTTCGGGCCCTCTTGATGGAGGTAAAACCCTACGTCCTGCTTGATTAATATTGATGATATGGGTAGTACAAGAGTAGATCTACCACGAGATCAAGGAGGCTAAACCCTAGAAGCTAGCCTATGGTATGATTGTTGTATATGGAGTTGATTGCCTACGGACTACAACCCTCCGGTTTATATAGACACCGGATAGGGTTAGGGTTACATAGAGTCGGTTACAATGGTAGGAGATCTTGAATATCCGCATCGCCAAGCTTGCCTTCCACGCCAAGGAAAGTCCCATCCGGACACGGGACGAAGTCTTCAATCTTGTATCTTCATAGTCCTGGAGTCCGGCTGAAGGTATAGTCCGGCTACCCGAACACCCCCTAATCCAGGACTCCCTCAAGTGTAAGGAGGGGAGCGCCCCCCTTCCTAGTCCAATTCGGACCAGGGGGGAGGGGGCGCGCGGCCCACCCTGGCTCCCTCTCTCTCTCCACTAAGGCCCATAGGCCCATTACTTCTCCCGGGGGGGTTCCGGTAACCCTCCGGCACTCCGGTTTTCTCCGAAATCACCCGGAACACTTCCGGTGCGAATATAGCGTCAATATATCAATCTTTATGTCTCGACCATTTCGAGACTCCTCGTCATGTCCGTGATCACATCCGGGACTCCGAACTAACTTCGGTACATCAAAATCTCATAATACTCATAACTATCATCGAACCTTAAGCGTGCGGACCCTACGGGTTCGAGAACAATGTAGACATGACCGAGACATGTCTCCGGTCAATAACCAATAGCGAACCTGGATGCTCATATTGGCTCCTACATATTCTACGAAGATCTTTATCGGTCAGACCGCATAACAACATACGTTGTTTCCCTTTGTCATCGGTATGTTACTTGCCCGAGATTCGATCGTCGGTATCTCAATACCTAGTTCAATCTCGTTACCGGCAAGTCTCTTTACTCGTCGTAATACATCATCTCACAACTAACTCATTAGTTGCAATGCTTGCAAGGCTTATGTGATGTGCATTACCGAGAGGGCCCAGAGATACCTCTCGGACAATCGGAGTGACAAATCCTAATCTCGAAATACGCCAACCCAACATGTACCTTTGGAGACACCTGTAGAGCTCCTTTATAATCACCCAGTTACGTTGTGACGTTTGGTAGCACACAAAGTGTTCCTCCGGCAAACGGGAGTTGCATAATCTCATAGTCATAGGAACATGTATAAGTCATGAAGAAAGCAATAGCAACATACTAAACGATCGGGTGCTAAGCTAATGGAATGGGTCATGTGAATCACATCATTCTCCTAATGTGATCCCGTTAATCAAATGACAACACATGTCTATGGTTAGGAAACATAACCATCTTTATTAACGAGCTAGTCAAGTAGAGGCATACTAGTGACGTTTCGTTTGTCTATGTATTCACACAAGTATTATGTTTCCGGATAATCCAATTCTAGCATGAATAATAAACATTTATCATGATATAAGGAAATAAAATAATAACATTATTATTGCCTCTAGGGCATATTTCCTTCAGTCTCCCACTTGCACTAGAGTCAATAATCTAGATTACACAGTAATGATTCTAACACCCATGGAGCTTTGGTGCTGATCATGTTTTGCTCGTGGAAGAGGCTTAGTCAACGGGTCTGCAACATTCAGATCCGTATGTATCTTGCAAATCTCTATGTCTCCCACCTGGACTAGATCCCGGATGGAATTGAAGCGTCTCTTGATGTGCTTGGTTCTCTTGTGAAATCTGGATTCCTTTGCCAAGGCAATTGCACCAGTATTGTCACAAAAGATTTTCATTGGACCCGATGCACTAGGTATGACACCTAGATCGGATATGAACTCCTTCATCCAGACTCCTTCATTTGCTGCTTCCGAAGCAGCTATGTACTCCGCTTCACATGTAGATCCCGCCACAACGCTTTGTTTAGAACTGCACCAACTGACAGCTCCACCGTTTAATGTAAACACGTATCCGGTTTGCGATTTAGAATCGTCCGGATCAGTGTCAAAGCTTGCATCAACGTAACCATTTACGATGAGCTCTTTGTCACCTCCATATATGAGAAACATATCCTTAGTCCTTTTCAGGTATTTCAGGATGTTCTTGACCGCTGTCCAGTGATCCACTCCTGGATTACTTTGGTACCTCCCTGCTAGACTTATAGCAAGGCACACATCAGGTCTGGTACACAACATTGCATACATGATAGAGCCTATGGCTGAAGCATAGGGAACATCTTTCATTTTCTCTCTATCTTCTGCAGTGGTCGGGCATTGAGTCTGACTCAACTTCACACCTTGTAACACAGGCAAGAACCCTTTCTTTGCTTGATCCATTTTGAACTTCTTCAAAATCTTGTCAAGGTATGTGCTTTGTGAAAGTCCAATTAAGCGTCTTGATCTATCTCTATAGATCTTTATCCTAATATGTAAGCAGCTTCACCGAGGTCTTTCATTGAAAAACTCTTATTCAAGTATCCCTTTATGCTATCCAGAAATTCTATATCATTTCCAATAGTAATATGTCATCCACATATAATATCAGAAATGCTACAGAGCTCCCACTCACTTTCTTGTAAATACAGGCTTCTCCAAAAGTCTGTATAAAACCAAATGCTTTGATCACACTATCAAAGCGTTTATTCCAACTCCGAGAGGCTTGCACCAGTCCATAAATGGATCGCTGGAGCTTGCACACTTTGTTAGCTCCCTTTGGATCGACAAAACCTTCCGGTTGCATCATATACAACTCTTCTTCCAGAAATCCATTTAGGAATGCAGTTTTGACATCCATCTGCCAAATTTCATAATCATAAAATGCGGCAATTGCTAACATGATTCGGACAGACTTAAGCATCGCTACGGGTGAGAAGGTCTCATCGTAGTCAATCCTTTGAACTTGTCGAAAACCTTTTGCGACAAGTCGAGCTTTGTAGACAGTAACATTACCGTCAGCGTCAGTCTTCTTCTTGAAGATCCATTTATTCTCAATTGCTTGCCGATCATGCAAGTCAACCAAAGTCCATACTTTGTTCTCATACATGGATCCCATCTCAGATTTCATGGCTTCAAGCCATTTTGCGGAATCTGGGCTCACCATCGCTTCTCATAGTTCGTAGGTTCATCATGATCTAGTAGCATGACTTCCAGAACAGATTACCGTACCACTCTGGTGCGGATCTTACTCTGGTTGATCTACGAGGTTCAGTAGTATCTTGTTCTGAAGTTTCATGATCATCATCATTAGCTTCCTCACTAATTGGTGTAGGTGTCACAGAAACGGTTTCTGTGATGTACTACTTTCCAATAAGGGAGCAGGTACAGTTACCTCATCAAGTTCTACTTTCCTCCCACTCACTTCTTTCGAGAGAAACTCCTTCTCTAGAAAGTTTCCGAATTTAGCAACAAAAGTCTTGCCTTCGGATCTGTGATAGAAGGTGTATCCAATAGTTTCCTTTGGATATCCTATGAAGACACATTTCTCCGATTTGGGTTCGAGCTTATCAGGTTGAAGCTTTTTCACATAAGCATCGCAGCCCCAAACTTTCAGAAACGACAACTTTGGTTTCTTGCCAAACCATAGTTCATAAGGCGTCGTCTCAACGGATTTTGATGGTGCCCTATTTAACGTGAATGCGGCCGTCTCTAGAGCATAACCCCAAAACGATAGCGGTAAATCAGTAAGAGACATCATAGATCGCACCATATCCAGTAAAGTACGATTACGACGTTCGGACACACCATTACGCTGTGGTGTTCCGGGTGGCGTGAGTTGCGAAACTATTCCACATTCAAATGTACACCAAACTCGTAACTCAAATATTCTCCTCCACGATCAGATCGTAGAAACTTTATTTTCTTGTTACGATGATTTTCAACTTCACTCTGAAATTCTTTGAACTTTTCAAATGTTTCAGACTTATGTTTCATTACAAGTAGATATACCCATATCTGCTCAAATCATCTGTGAAGGTGAGAAATAACGATACCCGCCGCGAGCCTCAACACTCATCGGACGCATACATCAGTATGTATTATTTCCAATAAGTCAGTTGTCTTCGCTCCATTGTTCTGGAGACGGAGTCTTAGTCATCTTGCCCATGAGGCATGGTTCGCAAGCATCAAGTGATTCATAATCAAGTGATTCCAAAAGTCCATCAGCATGGAGTTTCTTCATGCGCTTTACACCAATATGACCTAAGCAGATGGCCACAAATAAGTTGCACTATCATTATTAACTTTGCATCTTTTGGCTTCAATATTATGAATATGTGTATCACTACGATCGAGATCCAATAACCATTTTCATTGGGTGTGTAACCATAGGTTTTATTCATGTAAACAGAACAACAATTATTCTCTTACTTAAATGAATAACCGTATATTGCAATAAACATGATCAAATCATATTCATGCTCAACGCAAACACCAAATAACACTTATTTAGGTTCAACACTAATCCCGAAAGTATAGGGAGTGTGCGATGATGATCATATCATTCTTGGAACCACTATCCAACACACATCGTCACTTCACCCTTAACTAGTCTCTATGTTCATTCTGCAACTCCCGTTTCGAGTTACTACTCTTAGCAACTGAACCAGTATCAAATACCGAGGGGTTGCTATACACACTAGTAAAATACACATCAATAATCTGTATATCAAATATACCTTTGTTCACTTTGCCATCCTTCTTATCCGCCCTACTTGGGGTAGTTCCGCTTCTAGTGACCAGTCCCTTTTGCAGTAGAAGCACTTAGTCTCAGGCTTAGGTCCAGACTTGGGCTTCTTCACTTGAGCAGCAACTTGCTTGCCGTTCTTCTTGAAGTTCCCCTTTCTTCCCTTTGCCCTTTTATTGAAACTAGTGGTCTTGTTACCATCAACACTTGATTTTTCTTGATTTCTACCTTCGTCGATTTCAGCATCACGAAGAGCTTGGGAATCGTTTCGTCATCCCTTGCATATTATAGTTCATCACGAAGTTCTACTAACTTGGTGATGGTGACTAGAGAATTCTGTCAATCACTATTTTATCTGGAAGATTAACTCCCACTTGATTCAAGCGATTGTAGTACCCAGACAATCTGAGCACATGCTCACTGCTTGAGCTATTCTCCTCCATCTTTTAGCTATAGAACTTGTTGGAGACTTCATATCTCTCAACTCGGGTATTTGCTTGAAATATTAACTTCAACTCCTGGAACATCTCATATGTCCATGACGTTCAAAACGTCTTTGAAGTCCCGATTCTAAGCCGTTAAGCATGGTGCACTAAACTATCAAGTAGTCATCATATTGAGCTAGCCAAACGTTCATAACGTCTGCATCTGCTCCTGCAATAGGTCTGTCACCTAGCGGTGCATCAAGGACATAATTCTTCTGTGCAGCAATGAGGATAAACCTCAGATCACGGATCCAATCCGCATCATTGCTACTAACATCTTTCAACACTTAGTTTTCTCTAGGAACATATCAAAATAAAACACGGGGAGCTAAACGCGAGCTATTGATCTACAACATAGATATGCTAAAATACTACCAGGACTAAGTTCATGATAAATTTAATTCAATTAATCATATTACTTAAGAACTCCCACTTAGATAGACATCCCATCCTCTAAGTCATCTATGAGATGGAGTAGTTTCAATTGGTGAACATCACTATGTTGATCATATCTACTATATGATTCACGCTCGACCTTTCGGTCTCCGTGTTCCGAGGCCATATCTGTATATGCTTAGGCTCGTCAAGTATAACCTGAGTATTCCGCGTGTGCAACTGTTTTGCACCGTTGTATTTGAACGTAGAGCCTATCACACCCGATCATCACGTGGTGTCTCAGCACGAAGAACTTTCGCAACGGTGCATACTCAGGGAGAACACTTACCTTGATAATTTAGTGAGAGATCATCTTATAATGCTACCGTCAATCAAAGCAAGATAAGATGCATAAAAAGATAAACATCACATGCAATCAATATATGACATGATATGGCCATCATCATCTTGTGCCTTTGATCTCCATCTCCAAAGCATCCGTCATGATTTCCATCGTCACCGGCATGACACCATGATCTCCATCATCTTGTCTTATCAATGTGTCGTCACATGGTCTGTTCGTGGGAACGTAGCATAAATTCAAAATTTTCCTACGTGTCACCAAGATCTATCTATGGAGTCATCTAGCAACGAGGAGTGGATCTACCCTTGTAGATCGCGCGGAAGCGTTCAAGAGAACGGGGTTGATGGAGTCGTACTCGTCGTGATCCAAATCACCGATGATCCTAGTGCCGAACGGACGGCACCTCCGCGTTCAACACACGTACAGCACCGGTGACGTCTCCCATGCCTTGATCCAGCAAGGAGAGAGGGAGAGGTTGAGGAAGACTCCATCCAGCAGCAGCACAACGGCGTGGTGGTGATGGAGGAGCATGGCAATCCTGCAGGGCTTCGCCAAGCACCGCGGGAGATATGAGGAGAAAGAGAGGGAGGGCTGCACCAACAGGCAGAGATCAGATCGCGTGTATTGGGCAGCCCCTAGGCCTCATATATATAGGGGAAGGGGAGGAGGGTGCGCCCCCTCTAGGGTTCCCACCCCTAGAGGGGCGGCAGCCCCAAACCCATCTATGGGTGGCGGCCACAAGGGGGGAGGAGAGGGAGGCGCAGGGAGTATGGGCCTTAGGGCCCATCTGCCCTTAGGGTTTGCCCCCTCTCCCTTCTAGGCGCATGGGCCATGGTGGGAGGCGCCCTAGCCCACCTAGGGGCTGGTGCCTTCTCACACTTGGCCATGTATGCCTCTGGGGCCCATGGCCCCCCCGGTGGACCCCCGGACCCCTCCGGTGGTCCCGGTACATTACCGATAAACCCCGAAACTTTCCGGTGACCAAAACAGGACTTCCCATATATAAATCTTTACCTCCGGACCATTCCGGAACTCCTCGTGACGTCCGGGATCTCATCCGGGACTCCGAACAACATTCGGTAACCACATACAAACTTCCTTTATAACCCTAGCGTCACCGAACCTTAAGTGTGTAGACCCTACGGGTTCGGGAGACATGCAGACATGACCGAGACGACTCTCCGGTCAATAACCAACAGCGGGATCTGGATACCCATGTTGGCTCCCACATGTTCCACGATGATCTCATCGGATGAACCTGATGTCAAGTATTCAATCAATCCCGTATACATTCCCTTTGTCTAGCGGTACGTACTTGCCCGAGATTCGATCGTTGGTATCCGATACCTTGTTCAATCTCGTTACCGGCAAGTCTCTTTACTCGTTCCGTAACACATCATCCCGTGATCAACTCCTTGATCACATTGTGCACATTATGATGATGTCCTACCGAGTGGGCCCAGAGATACCTCTCCGTCACACGGAGTGACAAATCCCAGTCTCGATTCGTGCCAACCCAACAGACACTTTCGGAGATACCCGTAGTGTACCTTTATAGCCACCCAGTTACGTTGTGACGTTTGGCACACCCAAAGCACTCCTACGGTATCCGGGAGTTGCACAATCTCATGGTCTAAGGAAATGATACTTGACATTAGAAAAGCTTTAGCATACGAACTACACGATCTAGTGCTATGCTTAGGATTGGGTCTTGTCCATCACATCATTCTCCTAATGATGTGATCCCGTTATCAACGACATCCAATGTCCATGGTCAGGAAACCGTAACCATCTATTGATCAACGAGCTAGTCAACTAGAGGCTTACTAGGGACATGGTGTTGTCTATGTATCCACACATGTATCTGAGTTTCCTATCAATACAATTCTAGCATGGATAATAAACGATTATCATGAACAAGGAAATATAATAATAATCATTTATTATTGCCTCTAGGGCATATTTCCAACAGTCTCCCACTTGCACTAGAGTCAATAATCTAGTTCACATCGATATGTGATTAACACTCAAGGTCACATCCCCATGTGACTAACACCCAAAGAGTTTACTAGAGTCAATAATCTAGTTCACATTTACCATGTGATTAACACTCGATGAGTTCTGGGTTTGATCATGTTATGCTTGTGAGAGAGGTTAGTCAACGGGTCTGAACCTTTTCAGATCCGTGTGTGCTTTACAAATCTCTATGTCATCTCCTAGATGTAGCTACCACGTTCTATTTGGAGCTATTCCAAATAACTGTTCTACTTGGAGCTATTCTAAATTGTTGCTCCCATTATACGTATCCGGTATCTCTACTCAGAGCTATCCGGATAGGTGTTAAGCTTGCATCGACGTAACCTTTACGACGAACTCTTTTACCACCTCCATAATCGAGAAAATTCCTTAGTCCACTAGTTACTAAGGATAACTTTGACCGCTGTCCTGTGATCCATTCTTGGATCACTCTTGTACCCCTTGACTGACTCATGGCAAGGCACACTTCAGGTGCGGTACACAGCATAGCATACTGTAGAGCCTATGTCTTAAGCATAGGGGACGACCTTCGTCCTTTCTCTCTATTCTGCCGTGGTCGAGCTTTAAGTCTTAACTTCATACCTTACAACTCAGGCAAGAACTCCTTCTTTGACTGATCCATCTTGAACACCTTCAAGATCATGTCAAGGTATGTGCTCATTTGAAAGTACCATTAAGCGTTTTGATCTATCCTTATAGATCTTGATGCTCAATGCTCAAGTAGCTTAATCCAGGTTTTCCATTGAAAACACTTTCCAAATAACCCTATATGCTTTCCAGAAATTCTACGTCATTTTCTGATCAACAATATGTCAACAACATATACTCATCAGAAATTCTATAGTGCTCCCACTCACTTCTTTTGGGAAATACAAGTTTCTCATAAACTTTGTATAAACCCAAAATCTTTGATCATCTCATCAAAGCATACATTCCAACTCCGAGATGCTTACTCCAGTCCCAGAAGGATTGCTGGAGCTTTGCATACTTATTAGCATCTTTCAGGATTGACAAAACCTTCCGGTTGTATCACATACAACCTTTCCTCAAGAAAATCGTCGAGGAAACAATGTTTTGACATCCTATCTGCAAGATTTCATAAATAATGCAGTAATCGCTAATATAATTCCAACAGACTCTTAGCATCGCTACGAGTGAGAAAGTCTCATCGTAGTCAACTCCTTGAACTTGTCGAAAAACATCTTAACGACAAGTCGAGCTTTCTTAATGGTGACATTTACCATCATTGTCCGTCTTCCTTTTAAAATCCATCTGTACTCAATACAGCCTTACGACCATCAAGTATCTTCCAAAGTCTACACTTTGTTTTCATACATGGATCCTCTCTCGGATTTTATGGCCTCGAGCCATTTATCGGAATCCGGGCCCACCATCGCTTCTCCATAGCTCGTAGGTTCATTGTTGTCTAGCAACATGACTTCCAAGACAGGATTACGTACCACTCTGAAGTAGTACGCATCCTTGTCATCCCACGAGGTTTGGTAGTGACTTGATCCTGAAGTTTCATGATCACTATCATAAGCTTCCACTTCAATTGGTGTAGGTGCCACAGGAACAACTCCTGTGCCCTGCCACACACTAGTTGAAGAGACGGTTCAATAACCTCATCAAGTCTCCACCATCCTCCCACTCAATTCTTTCGAGAGAAACTTTTCCTCGAGAAAGGACCCGATTCTAGAAACAATCCCTTATTGCTTTCGAATCTGAGACAGGAGGTATACCCAAACTGTTTGGGTGTCCTATGAAGATGCATTTATCCGCTTTGGGTTCGAGCTTATCAGCCTGAAACTTTTTCACATAAGCGTCGCAGCCCCAAACTTTTAAGAAATGACAGCTTAGGTTTCCCTAAACCATAGTTCATACGGTGTCATCTCATCGGAATTACGTGGTGCCCTATTTAAAGTGAATGTGGTTGTCTCTAATGCCTAACCCATAAACTATCGTGGTAATTCGATAAGAGACATCATGGTATGCATCATATCCAATAGGGTGCAGTTATGATGTTCGGACATCACACTACGGTGTTCCAGGCTGTATTAGTTGTGAAACAATTTCCACAATGTCTTAATTCTGTGCCAAACTCGTAATTCAGATATTCATCTCTATGATCATATCATAGATCTTTTATCCTCTTGTCACGACGATCTTTCAACTTCACCCTGAAATTACTTGAACCTTTCAATAATTCAGACTCGTGATTCATCAAGTAAATATACTCAACATCTACTCAAATCATCTGTGAAGTAAGAACATAACGATATCCACTACATGCCTCAGCACTCATTGGACTGCACACATCAAAATGTATTACTTCCAACAAGTTGCTTTCTAGTTCCATTTTACTGAAAACGAGGCTTTCAGTCATCTTGCCCATGTGGTATGATTTGCATGTCTCAAGTGATTCAAAATCAAGTGAGTCCAAACGTCCATTTGCATGGAGTTTCTTCATGCATATACACCAATAGACATGGTTCGCATGTCTCAAACCTTTTCAAAAATGAGTGAGTCCAAAGATCCATCAACATGGAGCTTCTTCATGCGTTTTATACCGATATGACTTAAGTGGCAGTGCCACAAGTAGGTGGTACTATCATTACTATCTTATATCTTTTGGCATGAACATGTGTATCACTATGATCGAGATTCAATGAACCATTCATTTTAGGTGCAAGACCATTGAAGGTATTATTCAAATAAACAGAGTAACCGTTATTCTCCTTAAATGAATAACCGTATTGCGATAGACATAATCCAATCATGTCTATGCTCAACGCAAACACCAATCTCGATGGTAGAGGGAGCGTGCGATGCTTGATCATATCAACATTGGAAACACTTCCAACACATATCGTCAGCTCACCTTTAGCTAGTCTCCGTTTATTCCGTAGCTTTTATTTCGA
Source organism: Triticum urartu (assembly GCF_003073215.2). Taxonomy (NCBI): domain Eukaryota; kingdom Viridiplantae; phylum Streptophyta; class Magnoliopsida; order Poales; family Poaceae; genus Triticum; species Triticum urartu. The sequence goes on along the minus strand of NC_053024.1, from coordinate 603,215,244 downwards.
GTTACTAACACTTAGCAACCGAACCGGTATCTAATACCCTGGTGCTACTAGGAGTACTAGTAAAGTACACATCAACACAATGTATATCCAATATACTTCTATCGACCTTGCCAGCCTTCTCATCTACCAAGTATCTAGGGTAATTCTGCTCCAGTGGCTGTTCCCCTTATTACAGAAGCACTTAGTCTCGGGTTTGGGTTCAACCTTGGGTTTCTTCACTAGAGCAGCAGCTGAATTGCCGTTTCATGAAGTATCCCTTCTTGCCCTTGCCCTTCTTGAAACTAGTGGTTTCACCAACCATCAACAATTGATGCTCCTTCTTGATTTCTACTTTTGTGGTGTCAGACATCACGAACATCTCAAGGATCATCATACATGTCCGATATATTATAGTTCATTCATGAAGCTCTAGCAGCTTGGTGGTAATGACTTCGGAAACATCACTATCTTATCTGGAGATTTAACTCCCACTCGATTCAAACGATTGTTTGTACTCAGACAAATCTGAGCACAAGCTTCAACAAATTGAGGCTTTTCTCCTTAGTTTGCCAGGCTAAGAAAATCGTCGGAGGTCTTATACCTTTTGACGTGGGCACGAGCCTGAATCCCAATTTCAGCCCTCGAAACATCTTATATGTTTCGCGACGTTTCAAAACCGTCTTCGGTGCCTCAACTCTAAACCGTTTAACTGAACTATCACGTAGTTATCAAAACGTGTATGTCAGATGTTCGCAACATCCACAGACGACGTTCGAGGTTCAGCACACTGAGCGGTGCATTAAGGACATAAGCCTTCTATGAAGCAATGAGGACAATCCTCGGTTTACGGACCTAGTCCGCATAATTGCTACTATCAACTTTCAACTAAATTTTCTCTAGGAACATATCTAAACAGTAGAACTGAAGTGCGAGCTACGACATAATTTGCAAAGATCTTTTGACTATGTTCAGGATAATTAAGTTCATCTTATGAACTCCCACTCAGATAGACATCCCTCTAGTCATCTAAGTGATTACATGATCCGAGTCAACTAGGCCGTGTCCGATCATCATGTGAGACGGACTAGTCAACATCGGTGAACATCTTCATGTTGATCGTATCTACCATACGACTCATGCTCGACCTTTCGGTCTTCTGTGTTCCGAGGCCATGTCTGTACACATGGCTAGGCTCGTCAAGTCAACGCTAAGTGTTTTATGTGTAAATCTGTCTTAACCCGTTGTATGTGAACGTCTGAATCTAACACCCCGATCATCACGTGGTGCTTCGAAACGACGAACTTTTCGCACGGTGCACAGTTAGGGGGAACACTTCTTGAAATTTTAATGAGGGATCATCTTATTTACTACCGTCGTTCTAAGTAAATAAGATGTATAAACATGATAAACATCACATGCAATCAAATAGTGTAATGATATGGCCAATATCATTTGCTCCTTTTTGATCTCCATCTTCGGGGCTCCATGATCATCTTCTCACCGGCATGACACCATGATCTCCATCATCATGATCTCTACATCGTGTCTCCATGAAGTTGTCACATCATCTATTACTTCTACTACTACAGCTAACGGTTAGCAATAAAGTAAAGTAATTACATGACGTTTATGTTGACACGCAGGTCATTAAGACAACTCCTATGGTCCTATGGCTCCTGCCGGTTGTCATACTCATCGACATGCAAGTCGTGATTCCTATTACAAGAACAGGATCATCTCATACATCACATATATCATTCATCACATCACTTTTGGCCATATCACATCACATAGCATACCCTGCAAAAAGTTAGAACGTTCCTCTAATTGTTGTTTGCATGTTTACGTGGCTGCTATGGGTTTCTAGCAAAGAACGTTTCTTTACCTACGCAAAACCACAACGTGATATGCCATTTGCTATTTACCCTTCATAAGGACCCTTTTTCATAATCCGATCCGACTAAAGTGGGAGAGACAGACACCCGCTAGCCACCTTATGCAACTAGTGCATGTCAGTCGGTGGAACCGTCTCACGTAAGAGTACGTGTAAGGTCGGTCCGGGCCGCTTCATCCCACGATGCCGCCGAATCAAGATAAGACTAGTAACGGCAAGCATATTGAACAAAATCAACGCCCACAACTACTTTGTGTTCTACTCGTGCATAGAAACTACGCATAGACCTAGCTCATGATGCCACTGTTGGGAACGTAGCATAAATTCAAAAATTTTCCTACGTGTCACCAAGATCTATCTATGGAGTCATATAGCAACGAGGGAGGAGTGGATCTACATACCCTTGTAGATCGCGCGCGGAAGCGTTCAAGAGAACGGGGTTGATGGAGTCGTACTCGTCGTGATCCAAATCACCGATGATCCTAGCGCCGAACGGACGGCACCTCCGCGTTCAACACACGTACGGAGCAGCGACGTCTCCTCCTTCTTGATCCAGCAAGGGGGGAGGAGAGGTTGATGGAGATCCAGCAGCACGACGGCGTGGTGGTGGAAGTAGCGGGATTCCAACAGGGCTTCGCCAAGCGTTGCGGGAGGAGGGAGATGTGTCATGGGAGGGAGAGGGAGGCGCCAGGGCTTAGATGGTTGCCCTCCCTTCCCCCCACTATATATAGGGCCAAGGGAGAGGGGGAGGCGCAGCCTTGGCCCTTCCTCCAAGGAAGGGTGCGGCCAGGGAGGAGTCCCTCCTCCCCAAGGCACCTCGGAGGTGCCTTCCCCCTTTAGGACTCTTCCTTTCCCTATCTCTTGGCGCATGGGCCTCTTGGGGCTGGTGCCCTTGGCCCATATAGGCCAAGGCGCACCCCCTACAGCCCATGTGGCCCCCCGGGGCAGGTGGCCCCACCCGGTGGACCCCCGGGACCCTTCCGGTGGTCCCGGTACAATACCGGTGACCCCGAAACTTGTCCCGATGGCCGAAATAGCACTTCCTATATATAATTCTTTACCTCCGGACCATTCCGGAACTCCTCGTGACGTCCGGGATCTCATCCGGGACTCCGAACAACTTTCGGGTTACCGCATACTAATATCTCTATAACCCTAGCGCCACCGAACCTTAAGTGTGTAGACCCTACGGGTTCGGGAGACATGCAGACATGACCGAGATGTCTCCGGTCAATAACCAACAGCGGGATCTGGATACCCATGTTGGCTCCCACATGTTCCACGATGATCTCATCGGATGAACCACGATGTCAAGGACTTAATCAATCCCGTATACAATTCCCTTTGTCTAGCGGTACGATACTTGCCCGAGATTCGATCGTCGGTATCCCGATACCTTGTTCAATCTCGTTACCGGCAAGTCTCTTTACTCGTTCCGTAACACATCATCCCGTGATCAACTCCTTGATCACATTGTGCACATTATGATGATGTCCTACCGAGTGGGCCCAGAGATACCTCTCCGTCACACGGAGTGACAAATCCCAGTCTCGATTCGTGCCAACCCAACAGACACTTTCGGAGATACCCGTAGTGCACCTTTATAGTCACCCAGTTACGTTGTGACGTTTGGTACACCCAAAGCACTCCTACGGTATCCGGGAGTTGCACAATCTCATGGTCTAAGGAAATGATACTTGACATTAGAAAAGCTTTAGCATACGAACTACACGATCTTGTGCTATGCTTAGGATTGGGTCTTGTCCATCACATCATTCTCTAATGATGTGATCCCGTTATCAAGCGACATCCAATGTCCATGGTCAGGAAACCGTAACCATCTATTGATCAACGAGCTAGTCAACTAGAGGCTTACTAGGGACATGGTGTTGTCTATGTATCCACACATGTATCTGAGTTTCCTATCAATACAATTCTAGCATGGATAATAAACGATTATCATGAACAAGGAAATATAATAATAACCAATTTATTATTGCCTCTAGGGCATATTTCCAACATATGATTTCCAACAAATCTGTTGCTCGCTCCATAGTTCCGGAGAACGGTGTTTTAGTCATCTTGCCCATGAGGCACGGTTCGCAAGTACCAAGTGATTCATAATCAAGTGATTCCAAAAGTCCATCAGAATGGAGTTTCTTCATGCGCTTTATACCAATATGACCTAAACGGCAGTGCCACAAATAAGTTGCACTATCATTATCAACTCTGCATCTTTTAGCTTCAATACTATGAATATGTGTATCTCCACTATCGAGATTCAAAAAGAATAGACCACTCTTTAAGGGTGCATGACCATAAAAGATATTACTCATATAAATAGAACAACCATTATTCTCTGATTTAAATGAATAACCGTCTCGCATCAAACAAGATCCAGATATAATGTTCATGCTTAACGCTGGCACCAAATAACAATTATTCAGGTCTAATACTAATCCCGAAGGTAGATGTAGAGGTAGCGTGCCGACGCGATCACATCGACTTTGGAACCATTTCCCACGCGCATCGTCACCTCATCCTTTGCCAATCTTCGCTTAATCCGTAGTCCCTGTTTCGAGTTGCAAATATTAGCAACAGAACCAGTATCAAATACCCAGGCACTACTGCGAGAATTAGTAAGGTACACATCAATAACATGTATATCACATATACCTTTGTTCACCTTGCCATCCTTCTTATCCGCCAAATACTTGGGGCAGTTCCGCTTCCAGTGACCAGTCTGTTTGCAGTAGAAGCACTCAGTCTCAGGCTTAGGTCCAGACTTGGGTTTCTTCTCTTGAGCAGCAACTTGTTTTCGTTCTTCTTGAAGTTCCCTTTCTTCTTCCCTTTACCCTTTTTCTTGAAACTGGTGGTCTTGTTGACCATCAACACTTGATGCTCCTTCTTGATTTCTACCTCCGCAGCCTTTAGCATTGCGAAGAGCTCGGGAATTGTTCTTATTCATCCCTTGCATATTATAGTTCATCACGAAGCTCTTGTAGCTTGGTGGCAGTGATTGAAGAACTCTGTCAATGACACTATCAACAGGAAGATTAACTCCCAGTTGAGTCAAGTGGTTATGGTACCCAGACATTCTGAGTATATGTTCACTGACAGAACTATTCTCCTCCATCTTGCAGCTGTAGAACTTATTGGAGACTTCATATCTCTCAATCCGGGCATTTGCTTGAAATATTAACTTCAACTCCTGGAACATCTCATATGCTCCATGACGTTCAACATCATTGAAGTCCCGGTTCTAAGCCGTAAAGCATGGCACACTGAACTATCGAGTAGTCATCAGCTTTGCTCTGCCAGACGTTCATAACATCTGGTGTTGCTCCTGCAGCAGGTTTGGCACCTAGCGGTGCTTCCAGGACGTAATTCTTCTGTGCAGCAATGAGGATAATCCTCAAGTTACGGACCCAGTCCGTGTAATTGCTACCATCATCTTTCAACTTTGCTTTCTCAAGGAACGCATTAAAATTCAACGGAACAACAACACGGGCCATCTATCTACAACAACATAGACATGCAAAATACTATCAGGTACTAAGTTCATGATAAATTAAGGTTCAGTTAATCAAATTATTAGAACTCCCACTTAGATAGACATCCCTCTAATCATCTAAGTGATCACGTGATCCATATCAACTAAACCATGTCCGATCATCACGTGAGATGGAGTAGTTTTCAATGGTGAACATCAATATGTTGATCATATCTTCTATATGATTCACGCTCGACCTTTCGGTCTCAGTGTTCCGAGGCCATATCTGCATATGCTAGGCTCGTCAAGTTTAACCCGAGTATTCTGCATGTGCAAAACTGGCTTGCACCCGTTGTATGTGAACGTAGAGCTTATCACACCCGATCATCACGTGGTGTCTCGGCACGATGAACTTTCGCAACGGTGCATACTCAGGGAGAACACTTGTACCTTGAAATTTAGTGAGAGATCATCTTATAATGCTACCGTAGATCTAAGCAAAATAAGATGCATAAAAGATAAACATCACATGCAATCAATATAAGTGATATGATATGGCCATCATCATCTTGTGCTTGTGATCTCCATCTCCGAAGCACCGTCATGATCACCATCGTCATCGGCGTGACACCTTGATCTCCATCGTAGCATCGTTGTCGTCTCGCCAACTATTGCTTCTACGACTATCGCTACCGCTTAGTGATAAAGTAAAGCAATTACAGGGCGATTGCATTGCATACAATAAAGCGACAACCATATGGCTCCTGCCAGTTGCCGATAACTCGTAACAAAACATGATCATCTCATACAACAAAATATAGCATCATGTCTTGACCATATCACATCACAACATGCCCTGCAAAAACAAGTTAGACGTCCTCTACTTTGTTGTTGCAAGTTTTACGTGGCTGCTATGGGCTGAGCAAGAACCGTTCTTACCTACGCATCAAAACCACAACGATAGTTTGTCAAGTTAGTGCTGCTTTAACCTTCTCAAGGAACCGGGCGTAGCCACACTCGGTTCAACTAAAGTTGGAGAAACTACACCACACCCGCTCAGCCACCTGTGTGCAAAGCACGTCGGTAGAACCAGTCTCGCATAAGCGTACGCGTAATGTCGGTCTGGGCCTGCTTCATCCAACAATACCGCCGAACCAAAGTATGACATGCTGGTAAGCATTATGACTTGTATCGCCAACAACTCACTTGTGTTCTACTCGTGCATATAACATCTACGCATAAACCTGGCTCGGATGCCACTGTTGGGGAACGTAGTAATTTCAAAAAAATTCCTACGCACACGCAAGATCATGGTGATGCATAGCAACGAGAGGGAAGAGTATCGTCCACGTACCCTCGTAGACCGTAAGCGGAAGCGTTATGAGAACGCGGTTGATGCGAACGTCTTCACGATCCGACCGATCCAAGTACCGAACGCACGACACCTCCGAGTTCAGCACACGTTTAGCTCGATGACGTCCCACGAACTCCGACCCAGTAGATCTTCACGAGAGAGTTTTGTCAGCACGACGGCGTGTTGACGGTGATGATGTTGCTACCGATGCAGGGCTTCGCCTAAGCACCGTTACGATATGATCGAGGTGGATTATGGTGGAGGGGGCACCGCACACGGCTAAGGGATCAATGATCAACTTGTGTGTCTAGAGGTGCCCCCTGCCCCCGTATATAAAGGAGCAAGGGGGAGGCCGGCCGGCCCTCTATGGCGCGCCAGGAGGAGGAGTCCTCCTCCTAGTAGGAGTAGGACTCCCCTCTTTCCTACTCCTACTAGGAGGGGGAAAGGAAGGGGGAGAGGGAGAAGGAAAGGGGGGCGCCCCCCTCTCCTAGTCCAATTCGGACCAGAGGGGGAGGGGGCGCGGCCTGCCCTAGGCCAGCCCTCTTCTCTCTCCACTAAGGCCCATAAGGCCCATTATTTCTCCCGGGGGTTCCGGTAACCCTCGCGCACTCCGGTTTTCTCCGAAATCACCCGGAACACTTCCGGTGTCCGAATATAGTCGTCCAATATACTTGATCTTTACATTCGACCATTTAGAGACTCCTCGTCATGTCCGTGATCATATCCGGGACTCCGAACTACCTTCGGTACATCAAAACACAAAAACTCATAATACCAATCGTCACCGAACTTTAAGCGTGCGGACCCTACGGGTTCGAGAACTATGTAGACATGACCGAGACACGTCTCCGGTCAATAACCAATAGCGAACCTGGATGTTCATATTGGCTCCCACATATTCTACGAAGATCTTTATCGGTCAAACCGCATAACAACATACGTTGTTCCCTTTGTCATCGGTATGTTACTTGCCGAGATTCGATCGTCGGTATCTCAATACCTAGTTCAATCTCGTTACTGGCAAGTCTCTTTACTCGTTCCGTAATGCATCATCCCGCAACTAACTCATTAGTTACAATGCTTGCAAGGCTTATAGTGATGTGCATTACCGAGTGGGCCCAGAGATACCTCTCCGACAATCGGAGTGACAAATCCTAATCTTGATCTATGCCAACTCAACAAGTACCATCGGAGACACCTGTAGAGCACCTTTATAATCACCCAGTTACGTTGTGACGTTTGGTAGCACACAAAGTGTTCCTCCGGTAATCGGGAGTTACATAATCTCATAGTCATAGGAACATGTATAAGTCATGAAGAAAGCAATAGCAGTAAACTAAAACGATCAAGTGCTAAGCTAACGAAATGGGTCAAGTCAATCACATCATTCTCCTAATGATGTGATCCCGTTTATCAAATGACAACTCATGTCTATGGTTAGGAAACATAACCATCTTTGATCAACGAGCTAGTCAAGTAGAGGCATACTAGTGACACTCTGTTTGTCTATGTATTCACACATGTATCATGTTTCCGGTTAATATAATTCTAGCATGAATAATAAACATTTATCATGATATAAGGAAATAAATAATAACTTTATTATTGCCTCTAGGGCATATTTCCTCAGGTGGGGGCGCGCCTACCCCCCGGGTGCGCCCCCTGCCTCGTGGGCCCCCTGATGCTCCACCGACGTCCATCTTGACTCCATATATTCACTTTCGAGAAAAAAAATCCAAGAGAAGGATTCATCGCGTTTTATGATACGGAGCCGCCGCCAAGCCCTAAACTCTCTCGGGAGGGCTATCTGGAGTCCGTTCGGGCTCTGGAGAGGGGAATCCGTCGCCATCGTCATCATCAACCTTCCTCCATCACCAATTTCATGATGCTCACCGCCATGCGTGAGTAATTCCATCGTAGGCTTGCTGGACGGTGATGGGTTGGATGAGATTTATCATGTAATCGAGTTAGTTTTGTTAGGGTTTGATCCCTAGTATCCACTATGTTCTGAGATTGATGTTGCTATGACTTTGCTATGCTTAATGCTTGTCACTAGGGCCCGAGTGCCATGATTTCAGATCTGAACCTATTATGTTTTCATGAATATATGTGAGTTCTTGATCCTATCTTGCAAGTCTATAGTCACCTATTATTATGATCTGTTAACCCCGAAGTGACAATAACATCGGGATACTTACCGGTGATGACCGTAGTTTGAGGAGTTCATGTATTCACTATGTGTTAATGCTTTGGTCCGGTACTCTATTAAAAGGAGGCCTTAATATCCCTTAGTTTCCAATAGGACCCCGCTGCCACGGGAGGGTAGGACAAAAGATGTCATGCAAGTTCTTTTCCATAAGCATGTATGACTATATTCGGAATACATGCCTACATTACATTGATGAACTGGAGCTAGTTCTGTGTCACCCTATGTTATAACTGTTGCATGATTGATCGCATCCAACATAATTATCCATCGTTGATCCATTGCCTACGAGCTTTTTATATTGTTCTTCGCTTATTTACTTTTCCGTTGCTACTGTTACAATCACTATAAAACCAAAAATATTACTTTTGCTACCGTTACCACCACTATCATATTACTTTGCTACTAAATACCTTGCTGCAGATATTAAGTTTCCAGGTGTGGTTGAATTGACAACTCAGCTGCTAATACTTGAGAATATTCTTTGGCTCCCCTTGTGTCGAATCAATAAATTTGGGTTGAATACTCTACCCTCGAAAACTGTTTGCGATCCCCTATACTTGTGGGTTATCAAGACTATTTTCTGGCGCCGTTGCCGGGGAGCATAGCTCTATTCTTTGAGTCACTTGGGATTTATATCTGCTTATCATTATGAAGAACTTGAAAGATCAAAACCAAGATTTTTCCCTCAACTACGAGGGGAGGTAAGGAACTGCCATCTAGCTCTGCACTTGATTCACCTTCTGTTTTGAGTAAACTTGCACCCTACACTGCTATTCATTCTGATATGTCGCATGTTATTGATGATGCCACTTCTACTTTGCATGATACTTATGATGAAACTACTTCTATGCTTGATAATACTGTGCCACTAGGTGAATTTCTTGATGAACAACTTGCTAGGGCTAGAGAGAATGAAATTATTGAAACTGATAATATTGATGAAAGTGATGATGAAGATTCTCCCCCTAGATATGAATTGCCTGTTGTGCCTGAGGGTTATGTTATGGATGAAGAAACTGCTAGAGACTTCTGCTTGCAATGATAGATCTGATCTTAAGAAATTATTAGCTAAGCTTAAAGAAAAGTCTTTGAATGCTAGAATGAAATATGACCCTGCTTTTGCTACTTCACCTATCTTTATTACTGATAAGGATTATGATTTCTTTGTCGATCCTAGAGTTAATTACTTTGGTTGAATCTGATCCTTTTTATGGCTATGAATCTGAAACTGTTGTGGCACATCTTACTAAATTAAATGATATAGCCACCCTGTTCACTAATGATGAGAAAACTCGCTATTACTTTATCCTTAAGTTATTTCTCTGTTCTCATTAAAGGGTGATGCTAAAACATGGTTTAATTCTCTTGATCCTGGTTGTGTGTGTAGTCCCCAGGATATGATTTATTACTTCTCTACTAAATATTTCCCCGCTCATAAGAAACAAGCTGCTTTAAGGGAAATATATAATTTTGTGCAAATTGAAGAAGAGAGTCTCCCACAAGCTTGGGGGAGGCTTCTCCGATTACTTAATGCTTTGCCTGATCATCCTCTCAAGAAAAATGAAATACTTGATATCTTTTATAATGGACTAACCGATGCTTCCAGAGACTACCTGGATAGTTGTGCTGGTTGTGTTTTCAGGGAAAGAACTATTGATCAAGCTGAATTGCTATTGAATAATATGTTGACTAATGAAAATAATTGGACACTTCCTGAACCAACTCCTAAGCCAACTCCGAAGAAAAGGGGTATTCTATTTCTCAGTCCTGAAGATATGCAAGAGGCAAAGAAATCTATGAAAGAAAAAGGTATTAAAGCTGAAGATGTTAAGAATTTACCACCTATTGAAGAAATACATGGTCTTGATAACCCGACACAGGTAGTAAAGGTAAATTCTCTTTAGGTGAAATTCCATTTACTAAGTTTGCTAGCCAATGCTTGGATGAGTTTGATGACTTTATGGTTAAACAAGAAAACTTCAATGCTTATTTGGTAGACAATTGAAATACAATGCTGATATGCTTGAACACTTGAGTGATTATATGTCTAGACTTAAGTGAACTTAAACTTATTAGTAAACATGCTTCTATGGTTACCACTCAAGTAGAACAAGTACTTAAGGCTCAGAATGATTTGCTCAATGAATTAAATAATAGAAAAATGATAATGCTGTTAGAGTTATGACTAGAGGAGGTAAAATGACTCAGGAACCTTTGTATCCTGAGGGCCATCCTAAGAGAATTGAGCAAGATTCTCAGAGAAAATATTGATGCACCTAGTCCTTCTAAGAGGAAGAAAAAGAAAAATGATAGGACTTTGCATGCTTCTAGTGAACCTGTTGTGACACACCTGAGAATCCCAATGATATTTCTATTTCTGATGCTGAAACACAATCTGGTAATGAACATGAACCTAGTGATAATGTTAATGATGATGTTCATGTTGATGCTCAACCTAGCAATGATAATGATGTAGAGATTGAACCTGTTGTTGATCTTGATAACCCACAATCAAAGAATCAACGTTATGATAAGAGAGACTTTGTTGCTAGGAAGCACGGTAAAGAAAGAGAACCATGGGTTCAGAAACCCATGCCTTTTCCTCCTAAACCATCCAAGAAAAAGGATGATGAGGATTTTGAGCGCTTTGCTGAAATGATTAGACCTATCTTTTTGCGTATGCGTTTGACTGATATGCTTAAAATGAACCCTTATGCTAAATACATGAAAGATATTGTTACTAATAAAAGAAAGATACCGGAAGCTGAAATTTCCACCATGCTTGCTAATTACACTTTTAAAGGTGGAATACCAAAGAAACTTGGAGATCCAGGAGTACCAACTATACCATGCTCCATTAAAAGAAACTATGTTAAAACTGCTTTATGTGATCTTGGAGCCGGTGTTAGTGTTATGCCTCTCTCTTTATATCAGTAGACTTGATTTGAATAAGTTGACACCTACTGAAATATCTTTGCAAATGGCTGATAAATCAACTGCTATACCTCGTGTATTTGTGAGGATGTGCCTGTTGTGGTTGCAAACGTTACTATTTTAACAGACTTTGTTATTCTTGATATTCCCGAGGACGATAGTATGTCGATTATCCTTGGTAGACCCTTTTTGAATACTGCAGGGGCTGTTATTGATTGCAACAAAGGCAATGTCACTTTTCATGTTAATGGTAATGAGCATACGGTACACTTTCCGAGGAAACAACCTCAAGTCCACATATCAATTCTATTGGAAAAATTTCAACAATTACTATTGGAGGTTTTGAATTTCCTCTTCCTACTGTCAAGAAGAAATATGATATTCTTATTGTTGGGGATGTGCATATCCCCGTTGAGGTAACCTAGTGTTATTCGAAAATTCTCCGGTTTCATGTTATTCGAAATGAGTTTGTTAACAAGACCTGATCAACCTTGTTAGTGGATTCCTTTTGATGAGCATGAGATGGATGAATTTAGAAAACACAACTCTTTGTACCCTCTTTTTACTTTCTGTTATTTATATTAAATAAAGCAAAAATAGTTTTTTGTCTGTTTTCTGAATTATCCATGCAATAAAAAATACCCCAAAAATAAAAGTTCTCCAAATGCCCTGAAAATGAAATATGATTTTTTCTAGAATATTTGAGGATTTTAGGCACTGAGAACACAACAGGGGGAGCAGCCACCGTGCCCACGAGGGTGGAGGGCGCGCCCCTGCCTCATGGACCCCACGTGGGTCCCCTCCACTTATCCTTGCACCCACACACTTCGTCTTGCTCCAGAAAAAATCATCCACCAGCTCAAACCCGAGTTCTAGCTCATCTTGCTGCCATTTTCGATCTCCTTGCTCAAAGCTCCATTCACAAAACTGCTTTGGGGGATTGTTCTTCGGTATGTGACTCCTCCAATGGTCCAATTAGTTTTTGTTCTAGTGCTTTATTATTGCAAATTTTTCTGCTTAGGTGACCCTGTTCTTGAGCTTGCATGTCAAATTTATGTGGTCAAAAGTAGTTTTAATGCATGATATAGCCTCTAGGCACTTGTAGGAGTAGTTGCTATCAATTTTGTTGAGTTTGGTTCACTTTTATTTTGAGTTACTAAAAATTTCAGAAATTTTTCAGAGGAAGAAATATGTTTAGGAAAATGTACCAAGGTGGTTCCTCAAGGAAGCAAGGCCCAAGGCCCGCAATACGCGAGCCGGACAATGAACTACCAAGAGATGCTCAAGTGCGGCCTTGTGAATGGCCGTCAGAGGACTTCATGGTTCAGCAGGAATTAAGGAGGAATTTGAACATATGTGCATAACACCGATCTTGAGAGCTTCGTGGCAGATAAGTGCCGTCGGTTACCTCTATTTAACTGATTCATTTGTGAGAAGGTTTAAATTTACATCATCACGCAATTCTCAAACTGTCCTATTTGATCTTTATGTAAATCTTATACCATGGACTTAGAAGATTTTAATATTGCTTGTAAACTCCCGCAGTGGGGTAATATTAGTGAACCTCGCAAATCTGAATATAGAGACTTTCTTGCTAGTATAACTGTGGGGGAATCTAGGGAAATCACGCAAGCTACCATAGGGAGCATTCATTTCCTGCTATACATTATTTTGCTCTCTTCATAGGTAGATGCATAAATGGTAAGGATGAAGCATGTCACATGTGTGTCCCTGATCTTAGTGTTCTCAAGAGTGTTGTATTAGGAGATAGACAATATAACTTGGGGCCATTGTTGCATGTAGGTTGCATAATAATCGTATTCATGGAGATTTCTTCGCTGGAATTTATGCACTCGTTTAGCTGATTTCTTGAGATACCCATACGGAGATGATATTGAGTT
>NC_053024.1:603182328-603200480 GCF_003073215.2 Triticum urartu | reverse complement strand
ATCATGGAGCGGTATACCTTATGATCGAAGTCAATACCATTTTCATCAGTGCACAGATGGCCATTTGTGGGCATAGGAATTTTGACGCCTTTGCAATCTTGCATGCCGAATTTCCTCAATACATCCTTGAGGTATTTCTCCTGAGATATGAATATGCCACTGTGTTGTTGACGAATTTGAAGACCTAAGGAGAATTTCAACTCTACCATCCTAGACATTTGATATTCTTCACTCATCATATAGGCAAATTCATCACTATAACGTTGGTCAGTACAACCAAAGATAATATCATCAACATATACTTGGCACACAAACAATTCACCATCATAAGATTTAGTGAAAAGAGTAGGGTCGAGTGAACTGGGTTTGAAGCCTTTCTTCATGAAGAGTTCCTTGAAAATATCATACCAAGCCCGTGGGGCCTGCTTGAGGCCATAGAGGGCCTTGTTGAGTCTGAAGACTTTACAGGATTCTTTGGATCTTCAAAACTGGGGGTTGAGCAACATATACTTCTTCCTCAAGCTTACCATTGAGGAATGCACTTTTCACATCCATTTGATATAGAGTGATATCATGATGGTTAGCATAAGCAAGTAATATGCGAATAGCCTCAAGTCTAGCAACAGGTGCAAAAGTTTCATCGAAATAAATTCCTTCAACCTGTGTGTAGCCTTGAGCTACAAGCCGTGCCTTATTCCTCACCACAAGGCCATTTTCATCTTGCTTGTTGCGGTAGATCCACTTTGTGCCGATGATATTGTGCTTGCGAGGATCTGGACGTTTGACCAGTTCCCAGACATTGTTGAGCTTGAACTGATGTAATTCTTCTTGCATGGCCTGAATCCACCCAGGCTCCAGAAATGCTTCATCTACCTTAGTGGGCTCTGTAATAGAGACAAAAGCATACTGCCCACAAAAGTTAGACAAATGTGAAGCTTTTGAGCGTGTGAGAGGACCTGGCGCTTTGATGTCATTGATGATCTTTTCAACTTGCACTTCTTTTGCAATGCGAGGATGAGCTGGTTGTCGTTGAAGAATTTGATCAGTGTTTTCTTCAGCACCATTTTCTTCAGGTGCATTAGCTCGACGTTCTTCATGTTCTAGAATGAATTCTTCAGCAGATTCTTCAGTAGGAATGACATCCTCAGTAGCCTTGAACTTGATAGTTTCCTCAGGTGCTGGTTCATCTATCACAGTAGGTAGGTGCTCTCTTTGTGAGCCATTAGTTTCATCGAACCGCACATCTACAGTTTCAAAAACTTTGTGAAGAATGTTGTTGAAGACTCTGTAGGTGTGCGAGTCCTTTCCGTAACCAAGCATAAAACCTTCATGTGCTTTCGGTGCAAATTTTGAGTTGTGATGAGGATCTCTAATCCAACATTTAGCACCGAAGACTTTGAAATAACTTACATTGGGTTTCTTATCAGTGAGGAGTTCATCGGCAGTCTTTTTGAAGAATTTGTGAAGATATACTCTATTGATGATGTGGCACGCAGTATCAATTGCCTCAGTCAAGAAACGACGAGGCGTTTTGTATTCATCAAGCATAGTGCGAGCCATCTCAGCAAGAGTCCTGTTCTTGCGCTCCACGATGCCATTCTGCTGAGGAGTGTAAGGAGCAGATAACTCATGAGTGATACCAAGTTCATCAAGATAGTCATCGAGACCAGAATTCTTGAACTCAGTGCCATTGTCACTTCCGATGTGCTTGATCTTGACACCAAAGTTGGTTGAAGGCCTCGAGGAAAATCGTTTGAAGACTTCCTGCAGTTCATGTTTGTAAGTAACAAGGTGTACCCATGTGTAACGAGAATAATCATCAACAATAACGAAGCCATATTGAGATGCTTCATTTGAGATAGCAGAATAATGATTAGGACCAAAAAGATCCATGTGAAGCAATTCAAATGGGCGAGTGGTGGTCATGATAGTCTTCGCTGGATGCTTGGCCTTGGTCATCTTCCCAGCTTCACAGGCTCCGCATAGGTGATCCTTGAGGAATTTTGACGTTCTCGATGCCAATGACATGCTTCTTCTTCACAAGCGTGTGCAAATTCCTCATGCCTGCATGACCAAGTCGTTGATGCCAGAGCCAGCCTTCTGAAGCTTTTGCAAGTAAGCACACGGCTGGTTGTGGTCCTGTAGAGAAATCAACAATATACAAGTCTCCTCTCCTAAAGCCTTCGAAGACTTTGGAATTGTCAGCTTCCATAACCACGACACAACAGTACTTGCCAAAGACAACAACCATATCAAGATCAAAAAGCATTGAGACAGACATAAGGTTGTATCCTAAGGACTCAACAAGCATGACTTTTTCCATGTGTCGATCCTTTGTAATAGCAACCTTACCTAGACCCAATACCTGACTTTTGCCTTTGTCAACAAAGATGATATGCTTCAGATGCGACGAAGATAATGGAGCATCCATCAATAGATTCTTGTCACCAGTCATGTGGTTTGTACATCCACTATCAAGGACCCACTCAGTGGCTTTGGGTTGATCATCCTGCAGATGAATTAGTGCAGTTTACAAACTCATATACTTCATCAATGAAGAATATGACCTCAATTCATTAGATCAATTTGATCAAGTAAAAGAATTGATAAAGCAATCCGAGGACGTGAGAAATGAAAGTTCATTTCTTCATGATTAGCCTGCGTCCTATCAGGCATGCTCAGGTCTCCAGCAAATTCTTCAGACGATTACGTGCGTCTGGAGACCTGGCCCTGCAGAAGAGATTAGTTATTTTTCTTCACCACCCACATCTGAAGGGGTGGCAAAGAGTTCATCATTCTGTGAGCTCCATACGAGAAGGATGGCATAGAAGCCAATCCATTTCGTTTCACATAAGATGGGTTAGAGTAAGCATATGAGTAAGCAGAGAAATTTTTCGAGGACTTATGGACATAACGATTTGAAGAATAATGCACATATCCATAATCCTTAGATCTTCCCTGCGAAACAGACGGGTTAGCATGATGATGTTCATATGAAGACTTTGATCCATATGAGGAATTTGGTCCATATGAAGAATTTGATCTGGGGTTCCTATTCTTCACAGGTGGCGTAATGATGACATTCACCTTAAGATTTTCAAGGCATTCTTTTGAGAACCCAGATTTTCTTCATAGGGGAGCCGTTCCTGGTAGTCTAGTCAAATATCTTCACATTCTGATTTTTTGAATAGCTTATAGTTGGAGTCAATTGACTCATCATTCCAGAATCAGGAGATTTCACATGCAAATCCAGATAAGTTAGATGGATCAAGTGGGAGGTCCCTTGCAGGCAACCCCATGTAGTTTTGGGAGTCTGCTCAGGCTTCCAATATGTACCATCAGCATTGAGTTTTCCTCTCAAGGCGCGATACCCCTCTTTCCTAGGGTTCCTATGAGGATCTGCTTTTTTAAGCACATCACAAAGAGCCTGATGCCCTTTGAGGCTTTTGTACATGCCTGTCGTTGTACAATTCCCTTTAGCCCTGCATTGTCAGTAGATACTAGCAATGTCCTCAGATGAGGGAATTTAGTTGATAGCAGAGGCATGTGAGGGATTTGACATTAGGCAGCATTTGAATCATTCAGGTGAAGAATTAGCAGATTCCACCGTTCAATGCCACTAGACATGGAGGAACAAAATTCTTCCGAGATGCGGCTTGATTTGTTGAGCAAGTAATGAATCGCGCTCCTTCTGAAGGTCTTGCTTTCTTTGAAGAAATTCATAAGAAAGCTTCTCATGATCCTTGGCACCCTTTGCCATGAAGCAATAGGTGGGAGCGTAGTCATCATCGCCTTCATCAGCCTTGTTGGTGAGGTCATTTTCTTTAGTGTTGAAGATAGACTTGCTGACGGATGCAGTAGCGAGAGCTAGGCTCGCAACTCCAGATTCGGACTCCTCAGATGACTCCTCTTCCTCATTTTCTTCAGATTCAGCCTCAGAGTCCATTTCCTTGCCAATGAATGCCCTGGCCTTCTTGGAGCTGCTCTTCTTGTGATATGACGGCTTTGAGGATTTTGATGATGAGGATTTTGTGGATTTCTTCTTTTTCTTTGCATCATCAGAACTGTAATCCTTGTATTTCTTCTTCTTTGATTCCTTTTCCCACTGAGGACAATCTTGAATGAAATGTCTAGGTTTCTTGCACTTGTGACAGAGCCTCTTCTTGTAGTCACTTGATGAGGAATCATTGCTCCTTGAGGATCTTCCAAGGCGACCACGTCTTGAGAACTTTTGGAACTTCTTCACGAGCAGAGCCAGATCATGGCTCAGTTCTTCAGGATCACCAAGGCTGCTACCAGAGTCTTCATCTTCGGACTCAGATACTGCCTTGGCCTTTAGTGCACGTGTTCTGCCATAGCTTGAACCATAGAGATCTCTCTTTTTAGCAAGTTGGAACTCATGAGTATTTAGCCTCTCGAGAATATCAGCGGGATCAAGTGACTTGTAATCAGCATGTTCTTGTATCATCAATGCCAGAGTGTCAAATGGGGAATCAAGCGATCTCAGCAATTTCTTCACCACCTCATGGTCGGTGATGTCAATGGCACCAAGGGCTTGAAGCTCATTTGAGATGTCAGTGAGGCGATCGAAGGTTTGTTGAACATTTTCATTGTCGAGTCTTTTGAAGCAGTTGAAGAGATTGCGAAGAACATCAACTCGAGAGTCACGCTGAGTTGAGACTCCTTCATTCACTTTGGACAACCTGTCCCAGATAAGCTTCGCTGTTTCCAAAGCACTCACTCTGCCATACTGTCCTTTTCTTAGATGGTCACATATGATATTCTTCGCTTGAGAGTCGAGTTGCTTGAATCTCTTCACATCGGCAGCATTCAGCGAAGGTGTGACTGAGGTAACACCATTTTCCACAACATACCAGAGATCGTTATCAATTGCTTCAAGATGCATTCGCATCTTATTCTTCCAGTAGGGGTAGTCTGTCCCATCGAAGGTAGGACACCCAGCAGAGACCTTGATCATACCTGCGGTCGACATAACTAAAACTCCAGGCAGTTAAACCAAAATCACACAGAACAAGGGAGTACCTCGCTCTGATACCAATTGAAAGTGCGTTATATCGACTAGAGGGGGGTGAATAGGCGATTTGTATGAAATTCTTCGCTGAGGAATTTGCCGGTGAGGAAATTCCTTAGCGAAGAACTACTAGCAGCGGAATAAGTACTCAAAGGTAAACATAACAAAATACAAGCATAGTCATCATGATGAAATGAAGACAGGCACAGAGTACAGGAAGCGCAATTATAGGATAACACAGGATGAAGACAAACAGACTGAAGAAATTGAACTGAGGAAATTGAGAAAGTCTTCAGTCAAAGTCTTCAAACACAGATATGAACAAACATACAGCACAGTTATGAGGAAATGAAAGAGTTGAGGAAATAGAACTAGTAAGCTCGGTGAAGATAATGATTTGGTAGACCAGTTCCAACTGCTGTCTCAGTTGTACGTCTGGTTGGAGCGGCTGAGTATTTAAACTCGAGGACACACAGTCCCGGACACCCAGTCAAGGACACTTAGTCCAAGACACCCAATCCTCACCGTATTCTCCTTGAACTAAGGTCACACAGACCTCGTCCAATCACTCGTGGTAAGTCTTCAGACAACTTCCAAACCTTCACAAACTTGGTCACTTGGCGATCCACAATTCCTCTTGGATGCTCTAGACCATGACGCCTAACCATCTGGAAGAAGCACAGTCTTCAAAGGTAACAAGCGTCGGATCCACTCAGGATCAATCTCTTTAGTGATGCTCAATCACTTGGGGTTTGTAGGTGTTTGGGTTTTGGGTTTTTGGTTTTTTCCTCACTTGATGATTTTGGCTCAAAGTCCTTGGAGGATGGGTTGCTCTCAAATGACAAGTGTCAGTTTCTCTCGGAGCAGCCAACCAGCTAGTGGTTATAGGGGCGGCTATTTATAGCCTAGGGAGCAGCCCGACATGATAAGACATAAATGCCCTTCAATGATATGACCGTTAGGTGGATAGATATTTTGGACAGCTGGCGCATAGCACAGCAACGGTCGGAATTTTGAGTAGAAAATCCTCAGGGCTATCATGTTCCTCACTGTGTAGGCAATCCGCACTGGCGAATTCCTAACTCCTCAGTCAGGACAAATTCCTCAGAGACCAGAAGAACTTCGTCTCTGTCACTGAAGAAATTGACTGAACTGTATGAGATTTCCAATGGCTTCACTCGAAGGGATTGGTAGATGTAGGATTTTGAGTTGAGCATCACATGGAAATTTTTCCTTAATATTTCCTCGACCCCTTTTAACAGTATGGTGTTTTCTATGACTCAAGAAAGAGAAAAACAAAACTATGAAAACAAAAGTCTTCAAGCTTCATATTCCTCGCATGAATATCAAGTCTTCACGGACACACCAATTTCTTCACTTTCAAAGTCTTCATGAAAGTCTTCAGAAATACCAAAATCTTCAGTGGAAGATATTCATTTTTAGGGGTCGACTTTTCCTATAAATATCAAACTCCTCATAGACTTATAGACCTGTGTACACTCTCAAACGCATTAGTCCCTTAACCTATAAGTCTTCAATACACCAAAATCACTAAGGGGCACTAGATGCACTTACATTGGTTTATTTGGTGGAAGATCATATGTTCAGATCCTATATGCATATTATTACCCCTCTGATTATGAACATGAATATGCTTTGTGAGTAATTACGTTCGTTCCTGAGGACAAGGGAGAAGTCTTGCTATGAGTAGTCATGTGAATTTGGTATTCGTTTGATATTTTGATAAGATGTATGTTGTCTAGCCTCTAGTGGTGTTATGTGAACGTCGACTACATAACACTTCACCATTATTTGGGCCTAGAGGAAGGCATTGGGAAGTAATAAGTAGATGATGGGTTGCTAGAGTGACAGAAGCTTAAACCCTAGTTTATGCGTTGCTTCGTAAGGGGCTGATTTGGATCCATATGTTTCATGCTATGGTTAGGTTTACCTTAATACTTTTGTTGTAGTTGCGGATGCTTGCAATAGAGGTTAATCATAAGTGGGATGCTTGTTCAAGTAAGAACAGCACCCAAGCACCGGTCCACCCACATATCAAATTATCAAAGTATCGAACGCGAATCATATGAACGTGATGAAAACTAGCTTGACGATATTCCCATGTGTCCTCGGGAGCGCTTTTCCTATTATAAGAGTTTGTTCCGGCTTGTCCTTTGCTACAAAAGGATTGGGCCACCTTGCTGCACTTTATTTACTTTTGTTACTTGTTGCTCGTTACACCTATCTTATCACAAAACTATCTGTTACCACTTATTTCAGTACTTGCAGAGAATACCTTGCTGAAAACCGCTTATCATTTCCTTCTGCTCCTCGTTGGGTTCGACACTCTTACTTATCGAAAGGACTACGATAGATCCCCTATACTGTGGGTCATCAAGACTCTTTTTTCTGGCGCATTTCAAGTCCGCTGCCTTCAATCGGTTCTCTTTTTCAAGGACCTGGCAACGGTCGGCAGTGTCTTTTAATTCTACGGCCATCTTGGCCATCTTCTCTTTGCTCTCGCAATGCGCGCCTTCTCGGCTTTCAACTCTTCGGCCGCCTTCAAAGCAGCCGCATTACTAATCCTTGCTTGTTCTTTGGCTCGGGCAAGTTCCGCCCGCAAGGTTTCCACGGTGGCAGCTCCATCTGCAGTCACAACATATTAAAGATACTGGCATCATGCTGCTCTTACTATGTGGCATTCACCAGAAAATAACACTTACCCTGTGCCTCGTCAAGCCTCTTGTTAACAAGCTCGATGTCGGCATCCGCCGCATCCAGTTGCCGCTTTAGTTCAGCAAACTCATGAGTCCGGCTAGCCACCGGAGCTCGCACTACCTGCACATTAAAGCGGTATGGTTATTGCCTGGGACTACGATCCTCTGTTTGCCGCCGTTCTCGGTGACAACCAGAGTCTCAGGGGCTACTATCTACACAGGGCACACCTAAAAATGTGCGGTACCATCACAAATGAACATCATTTTACGTATCTCAAAGCCCGTTAGTAGACTCATAAAGGCATCATGCAACCCGCTTTCGGCGGATGAGATCCTTTCCATCACCGTACCCATCAATGTACGGTGTTCTTCTGAGATGGCCGCTCGCTCCAACAGCTCTCTCAGTACGTCCGACCGCTACCAGACGGTGCCGGACTCTTCTGTTTGCTCTCTTCGAGAGCCGGACGCTGGGGACTTCGGGTGACTATAGGATTATCTTCTGGCCTCGCTGGATCCGGAGAGTCCCTCCGTGACGACACTTCAAGGTCGCCCGCTTCTTGAGCGGAGGAGTCCGGAGGAGGCGTTTCGCTCTCCATCATCTTCGGAAGAAGATCCCCCGAAGACGAGCTCTGCTGAGAAGGGCTAAGATCCGAACTGCAAGATAAATACTTCGGTTATTTTCCTCAGAGGTAAGGTAGTATATCTCACTATTAAAGTACTTTTTGATTACTTACAGCTCGTTGGAGGGCTGATCCCCGCGCGGACTTTGTGCGGCAAGAGCACCCTCCAAGGCAGGACCCTCTGGTGGAGATTTCTTCTCCTGCTTGGAAACCTTGGTTTCCGGATCTTCAGAGGTAGTCCTCTTCCTTCCCCGGGGTGAGAGAATGTCCGATTCCTCCCCTCGGTTATCCTCCCTCACGGAGGCGCTCGTTCCCTCGGTCGGAATAGGTAGCGATGGAGGCCGCTTTCGCCCTCATTATCCCCCTTTGTCTTCCTTTGAGGGCTCCGGGCAAGGTGCTAGCTCGAGCATCTTTTCCAGTACCGGATTTTCCAAACCCTCAGGAAGGGGGGCCGAACACCGAATCATCTTCGCCTTTGTTATCCAGTCCTGGTCAAAGAGCGATTTCTCAGAATGACGTCGTGGTAAAATGAAAGACGGTGTGTTCGGCTAAAGGATTACTTACTTGGTCGGCGGTACGGTTGCTGCTCAGGCCCACGTCCTCGGTAGTATCCGGACACTCTATTTGGGGTCCGAAGAATGATTTGTACATCTCCTTGCGTCAGGCCGAGGAAATTCTGAATAGTACGCGGCCCTTCTGGGTTGAACTCCCACATGCGGAGGGGCCGGCATTTGCAAGGCTGGACTCGACGAACCAGCATGACTTGCGCCACCATAATCAAACTGAAATCTCCTTCGAAGAGATTTTGGATGCGGCTTTGCAGTACAGGCACGTCCTTGGCAGGACCCCAGCTCAGCCCTCTGCTAATCCATGACATCAGTTGTGGTGGAGGGCCTGAGCGGAAAGCAGGGGCAGCCACCCACTTGGCACTTCTGGGAGCTGTGATATAAAACCACCCTGTTGCCATAATCCGGACACTCTGGAAAGGAACCTTTGGGCCACGGAGCTCCTGCTATCTTGCTTATTAATGCGCCTCCGCACGCTGCATACTGCCCCTCGACCATCTTCGGCTTCACGTCAAAGGTCTTGAGCCACAGGCCGAAGTGAGGGGTAATGCGGAGGAAGGCCTCACACACGACAATGAATGTCGAGATGTGGAGAAAGGAGTCCGGGGCTAGATCGTGGAAATCTAGCCGTAATAAACATCAACCCCTAACGAAGGGATCCAGAGTGAGGCCTAGTCCTCGGAGGAAGTGGGAGATGAACACGACGTCTTCGTTGGGTTCAGGAGTAGGGACGACCTGCCCTCGGGCAGGCAGCCGATGCGAAACCTCGGCGGTCAGGTATCTGGCCTCCCTCAACTTCTTGATGTCTTCTTCCGTAATGGAGGAGGGCATCCACCGGCCTTGAAGGCTAGATCCGGACATGATTGAGATCCGGAGCACCTGACCTGGGCTTTGGGTGTTAGAACTCGAGGCGGGGGAAGGATTCGAATTGAGCACGGGAGGGAAAAAAGTAAAAGCCTTGTCCCTTTATAAAGAGGGTGAATATCAAGCGTCCTCTCCGTAGCCATTTGGGACTTGCCCATAACCTAGGAGTCCTAGACACGGTTGGGTTACCCATGCCCGTATTGATGAGAATCCCGTAATAAGGGGACACAATCTTTGCTTTGACAAGACGTGTCGAAAAACTGCCTCGCGTTATGTGCGGGGCTAGTTAAAGGAAACGGTTCGAATAATCACCGGGCCATGGCATAATGTCGTGTTGCCAAAACAAGTCAGCAAATTAGATTTGTGAAAATATTATTCTCTCTACGGTGGTATGTGGAACTTATTTTGCAGGGTCGGACACTATCCTTGTATTCAAATTCTTCTGTGATGTATTCGGAGAAGGAACCCGCCTTGCAATGCCGAAGACAATACTGCGCGCCGGACTCATCGTCATTGAAGACTGGTTCAGGGGCTACTGAGGGAGTCCTGGATTAGGGGGTCTCCAGACAGCCGAACTATATCCTTTCGCCGGACTGTTGGACTATGAAGATACAAGATTGAAGACTTTGTCTCGTGTCCGGATGGGACTCTACTTGGCGTGGAAGGCAAGCTAGGCAATACGGATATGGATATCTCCTCCTTTGTAACCGACCTTGTGTAACCCTAACCCTCTCCGGTGTCTATATAAACCGGAGGGTTTTAGTCCGTAGAACAACAACTACAACATACAATCATACCATAGGCTAGCTTCTAGGGTTTAGCCTCTCTGATCTCGTGGTAGATCTACTCTTGTACTACCCATATCATCAATATTAATCAAGCAGGATGTAGGGTTTTACCTCCATCAAGAGGGCCCGAACCTGGGTAAAACATTGTGTCCCCTGCCTCCTGTTACCATCCGCCTTAGACGCACAGTTCGGGACCCCCTACCCGAGATCCGCCGGTTTTGACACCGACCACTAACCCTTTTACAGGAGATGGAACAAAGCATCCTGATGAGCACTTAATATATGTGGATGAAGTTTGTGAATTATTTAAGCTTGCAGGTATACCCGATGATGTTGCTAAGAAGAAGGTCTTCCCTTTATCTTTGAAGGGAGATGCATTGATATGGTATAGGCTATGTGATGATATGAGATCATGGGACTATAAAAGATTGAAGTTGGAATTTCATCAGAAGTATTGCCCTATGCATCTTGTTCATTGTGATCGCAATTATATATATAATTTCTGGCCTCGCGAAGGAGAAAGCATCGCTCAATCTTGGGGGAGGCTTAAATCAATGTTATATTCATGCCCCAATCATGAGCTCTCGAGAGAAATAATTATGCAAAGTTTTTATGCTCGGCTTTCTGATAACAATTGCACCATGCTCGATACTTCTTGTGCTGGCTCTTTTATGATGAAGACTATTGAATTCAGATGGAATTTATTGGATAGAATTAAACGCAACTCTGAAGATTGGGACCTCGACGAAGGTAAGGAGTCAGGTATGACACCTAAGTTTGATTGTGTTAAATCTTTTATGGATACCGATATTTTCCATAAGTTTAGCACTAAATATGGACTTGACTCTGAGATAGTAGCTTCTTTCTGTGAATCTTTTGCTACTTATGTTGATCTCCCTAAGGAGAAGTGGTTTAAATATCATCCTCCCATAGAAGTAAAAGTAGCTGCACCTATTAAAGTTGAAGAAAAGACTGTCACTTATAATGATCCTACTGTTCCTACTTCTTATATTGAGAAACCACCTTTCCCTGTTACAATAAAGGATCATGCTAAAACTTCAACTGTTGTTTGTAAAAGCAATATTAGAACTTATACACCTCCTGACCAAGTTAAAGTGGAACCTAATATTGCTATTGTTAAAGATCTCTTGTCTGATAATATTGATGGGCATGTTATTCAGTTCGAAGGTGAAACTGCTAGAATTGCTAAACCTTGTGATAAGGATAAACATAGACCTATGGTAGGCGTGCCTGTTATTTCTGTTAAAATAGCAGATCATTGTTATCATGGCTTATGTGATATGGGTGCTAGTGCTAGTGTTATACCTCATGACTTATACAAAGAAATTATGCATGATATTGCACCTGTTGAGTTAGAAGATATTGATGTCACAATTAAACTTGCTAATAGAGATACTATTGCACCAATTGGAATTGTTAGAGATGTTGAAGTCTTGTGTGGTAAAACTAAGTATCCTGCTGATTTTCTTGTTCTTACTTCTCCGCAAGATAGCTTTTGTCCCATTATATTTGGTAGACCCTTCTTAAATACTATCAATGCAACCATAGATTGCACAAAGAATGTTGTTACTATTGGCTTGGATGATATGGTTCATGAGTTTAATTTCTCTAAATTTAGTAAACAACATCGTGAGGAAGAATTACCTAGTAAGGATGAAATTATTGGTCTTGCTTCTATTTCCATACCTCCTAGTGATCCTTTAGAACACTATTTGCTAGACCATGAAATGATATATTCATGAATGAAAGAAGGGAAATAGATGAAGTATTCTTTAAACAGGAACCTATTCTGCAACATAATTTGCCTGTTGAAATTTTAGGGGATCCTCCTCCACCCAAGGGTGATCCCGTGTTTGAGCTTAAACCTTTGGCTAATAATCTTAAATATGCTTATCTTGATGAAAAGAAGACATATCCTGTTATTATTAGTGCTAACCTTTCAGAGCATGAAGAAGAAAGATTATTGAAAACTCTGAAGAAGCACCGTGCTGCTATTGGATATACTCTTGATGATCTTAAGGGCATTAGTCCCACTCTATGTCAACATAAAATAAATTTGGAAGCAGATGCCAAACCAGTTCGTGATCCTCAACGACGTCTGAATCCTAAAATGAAAGAAGTGGTAAGAAAAGAAATATTAAAGCTTCTGGTAGCAGGTATAATCTATCCTGTTGCTGATAGTGAGTGGGTAAGTCCTGTCCATTGTGTCCCTAAGAAGGGAGGTATTACTATTGTCCCTAATGATAAAGATGAATTGATTCCACAAAGAATTATCACAGGTTATAGGATGGTGACTGATTTCCGCAAATTAAATAAAGCTACTAAGAAAGATCATTACCCCTTACCTTTTATTGATCAAATGCTAGAAAGATTATGCAAACATACACACTATTGCTTTCTAGATGGTTATTCTGGTTTCTCTCAAATACCTGTGTCGGCTAGAGATCAATCAAAGACTACTTTTACATGCCCTTTTGGTACTTTTTCTTATAGATGTATGCCTTTTGGTTTATGTAATGCACATGCTACCTTTCAAAGATGCATGATGGCTATATTCTCTGACTTTTGTGAAAAGATTTGTGAGGTTTTCATGGACGACTTTTCCGTCTATGGTTCCTCTTTTGATGATTGCTTGAGCAATCTTGATTGAGTTTTGCAGAGATGTGAAGAAACTAATCTTGTCTTGAATTGGGAAAAGTGCCACTTTATGGTTAATGAAGGTATTGCCTTGGGGCACAAAGTTTCTGAAAGAGGTATTGAAGTTAATAAAGCCAAGCTTGATGCTATTGAAAAGATGCCATGTCCCAAGGACATCAAAGGTATAAGAAGTTTCCTTGGTCACGCCGGATTTTATAGGAGGTTCATTAAGGACTTCTCAAAAATTTCTCGGCCCCTGACTAATTTATTGCAAAAAGATATACCATTTGTCGTTGATGATGATTATGTAGAAGCATTTGAAATACTTAAGAAAGCATTAGTCTCTGCACCTGTTGTTCAGCCACCTGATTGGAACCTACCCTTTGAAATTATGTGTGATGCTAGTGATTATGTTGTAGGTGTTGTTCTAGGGCAAAGAGTTGATAAGAAATTAAATGTTATTCATTATGCTAGTAAGACTCTAGACAATGCTCAAAGAAATTATGCTACTACTGAAAAAGAACTTTTAGCAGTTGTATTTGCTTGTGATAAGTTCAGACCTTATATTGTTGATTCTAAAGTAACTATTCAAACTGATCATGCTGCTATTAAATATCTTATGGAAAAGAAATATGCTAAACCTAGACTTATTAGATGGGTTCGCTTGCTACAAGAATTTGATTTGCATATTGTTGATAGAAAGGGAGCTGAGAACCCCGCTGCAGACAACTTGTCTAGGTTAGAAAATATTCTTGATGACCCACTACCTATTAATGATAGCTTTCCTGATGAACAATTAAATGTTATAAGTACTTCTCGTAGTACTCCATGGTATGTTGATTATGCTAATTATATTGTTGCTAAATTTATACCACCTAGCTTCACATACCAACAAAAGAAAAAGTTTTTCTATGATTTAAGACATTACTTTTGGGATGACCCACATCTTTATAAAGAAGGAGTAGATGGTGTTATTAGACGTTGTGTACCTGAGCATGAACAGGAACAGATCCTACGCAAGTGTCATTCCGAGTCTTATGGAGGACACCACGCTGGAGATAGAACTGCACATAAGGTATTGCAATCTAGTTTTTATTGGCCTACTCTCTTCAAGGATGCCCGTAAGTTTGTCTTGTCTTGTGATGAATGTCAAAGAATTGGTAATATTAGTAGACGTCAAGAAATGCCTATGAATTATTCACTTGTTATTGAACCGTTTGATGTTTGGGGCTTTGACTATATGGGACATTTTCCTGCCTCTAATGGATACACACATATTTTAGTTGTTGTTGATTACGTTACTAAGTGGGTAGAAGCTATTCCAACTAGTAGTGCTGATCATAACACTTCTATTAAAATGCTTAAAGAAGTTATTTTCTCGAGGTTTGGAGTCCCTAGATATTTAATGACTGATGGTGGTTCACACTTTATTCATGGTGCTTTCCGTAAAATGCTTGCTAAATATGATGCTAATCATAGAATTGCATCTCCTTATCACCCATAGTCTAGTGGTCAAGTAGAGTTGAGCAATAGAGAGCTCAAATTAATTTTGGAAAAGACTGTTAATAGGTCTAGAAAGAATTGGTCTAAGAAACTTGATGATGCATTATGGGCTTATAGAACTGCATATAAAAATCATATGGGTATGTCTCCATATAAAATGGTTTATGGAAAAGCATGCCACTTACTTCTCGAACTAGAACATAAGGCATATTGGGCTATTAAAGAGCTTAATTATGATTTTAAACTTGCCGGTGAGAAGAGGTTATTTGATATCAGCTCACTTGATGAATGGAGAACCCAAGCCTATGAAAATGCCAAGTTGTTTAAAGAAAAAGTTAAAAGATGGCATGACAAAAGGATACAAAAGCGTGAGTTTAATGTAGGTGATTATGTATTGCTATACAACTCTTGTTTAAGATTTTTTGCAGGAAAACTTCTCTCTAAATGGGAAGGCCCCTATGTTATCGAGGAGGTCTATCGTTCCGGTGCCATAAAGATCAACAACTTCAAAGGCACAAATCCGAAGGTGGTAAGCGGTCAAAGAATCAAACATTATATCTCAGGTAATCCCATAAATGTTGAAACCAATATTATTGAAACCGTAACCCCGGAGGAATACATAAGGGACACTTTCCGGAACGTTTCAGACTCCGAAATGGAATAGGTATGTGGTACGGTAAGTAAACCGACTCCAAAACAAATTTTAAGGCAATATTTCTCCTTTTTGGAATATTTAGAAAAATAGAAAAATAAGTAGCAGTCCGGGAAGGACACAAGGGTGGTGGGCGCGACCCACCCCCCTGGGCGCGCCCCCTACCTCGTGAGCACCCCGTGTGCCTTCCGGACTCCGTTTTCTTGCACGATACATATTTTGGTCGGTAAAAATTCACCATATATTCTCCCAAAGGTTTTGACTCCCGTATCACGCAAAAATCTCCTGTCTTTGTTTCGAGTTGTTTTTCTGACAGATCTAGATTATTATGACGTCCCCAAGTGCTTCCAAGGACAAGTTCTTCGAGAAGGTCATCAACCCTTACCTCGCGGAGGTGCTGCAACACCCTCAAACCATTGAGATGCGTGATGGGTTGTTGCACATCCGCGATGTTGAGGGACCAAAGGGAACCGGAAGCGTGGAGACGAGGCTCAAAGCAATGGAGCAACAAATTTTCAAGTGCCAGGGGATGGTGGAGCGTGGAATCAACGCTAGCCACACGATGCTTGCGGAGTTCACTAACAACTACAAGTCGGATGCCAAGAACACCGAGGAGGCCATCTTCAAGCTATATGAGAAGATCGAGCACCTCCAAGCCCAAATCTATGACCTGCAAAACCAAAACTATGAGTATGAATATAGATTCAAAAGAATGAGTTTGGCTGCAGATTCGAGGATTCCGGAAACTCGATTATCCTTCTATGATGGTGAACCTATGCCTTGGAAGATGGATGACAAGCCCGCATCATCAACAACACCTCCACCTTCTTCACCAACCAAGGAGATATAATCACATGCGTATGGGCACTCCCCTTGGCAACTGCCAAGCTTGGGGGAGGTGCCCCGGTATCGTATCACCATCACAAGTCCTATCCTTACCGTTTTTCTTAGTTCGATCCTATTAGTAGTATCCTGATCTAGTAGAATAAAGTTTATGGCATGATCTAGTTTTGAGTTTTGCTTTATGATCTCTCTATGTAATCGAGTCCGTGAGCTATATATAATAAAGATTAGTGTTGAGTCAAGGGCTTGGTTATTTTGCCATGATCTTGGGTGAATAAAAGAAAAGAGAAAAAGAATAAAAAGAAACAAAAAGTTCATATTGATCTTATTAAGAGTTATGACTTCACATAGAAAGAGTATGATAATTAAAAGTTGTTGGGAGTTGGCAGACATAGCTTTGGTCATTGTTGCAATTAATAGGAAGTAATAAGGAAAGAGAGGTTTTCACATATAGATATATTATCATTGACATCTTTTATGATTGGGAGCACTCATTAAAATATGACATGCTAAAGAGTTGATGTTGGACAAGGAAGACAACGTAATGAGTTATGTATTTCTTATATTTGAGATAAAGTATGTTGTCATGGATCCTCTAACTTGTTGAGCTTGCCTTCCCCCCTCATGCTAGCCAAATTCTCAGCACTAATTAGAAATACTACTTGTGCTTCCAAAATCCCTAAACCAGTTTTGCCATGAGAGTCCACCATATCTACCTATGGATTGAGTAAAATCCTTCAAGTAAGTTGTCATCGGTGCAAAGCAATAAAAATCGCTCTAAATATGTATGATTGATTGGTGTGGGAGAAATAAGCTTTATACGATCTTGTGATATGGAAGTAATAAAAGCGACGGACTACATAATAAAGGTTCATATCACAAGGGGCAATATAAAGTGACGTTCTTTCGCATTGAGATTTTATATATCCAACCATAAAAGCGCATGGCAACCTCTGCTTCCCTCTGCGAAGGGCCTATCCTCTACCTTATGCAAGAGTCATGGTGATCTTCACCTTTTCTTTTTCATTTTATCCTTTTGGCAAGCTCAGCATGTTGGAAAGAACACGATATATATACCTAATTGGATGTAGGGGAGCATGAACCATTATTGTTGACATTACCCTTGAGGTAAAAGGTTGTGGGGCAAAACTATAAGCCCCTATCTTTCTCTGTGTCCGACTAAAACTCCGAACCACAAGTATCGCGTGAGTGTTAGCAATTATGGAGGACTAAATGATAGTTGAGTATGTGGACTTGCTTTTTAGCTCTGACATAGACTCTTTCCGGAGTTATGATAAATTGCAATTGCTTTAATGACTGAGATTATAGTTTGTTGGAGCCCAATAAGGTTTATGCTTTATACTTTTGCATTGTGAATAGATCATCACTTGAATATAAGTAATCATATGACAAAATCTATATATGTTGCTGTTATGAGAATAATCATGATGCCTTCATGTCCGTATTTTATTTTTATCGACGCCTCTACCTCTAAACATGAGGACATATTTATTGTTATCGGCTTTTCGCTTGAGGACAAGCGAGGTCTAAGCTTGGGGGAGTTGATACGTCCATTTTGCATCATGCTTTTATATCGATATTTATTGCATTATGGACTATTATTTCACTTTATGTCACAATACTTATGGCTATTCTCTCTTATTTTACAAGATTTACATAAGGAGGGAGAATGCCGGCAGCTGGAATTCTGGGCTGGAAAAGGAGCAAATATTAGAGACCTATTCTGCGCAACTCCAAAAGTCCTGAAACTCCACGGAATGTCTTAAAATAAATAAAGAAAAATCCTCGCCAAAGATGAAGGCCAGGGGGCCCACACCCTGCTCACGAGGGTGGGGGCACGCCCCCTACCTCGTGGGCCCCCTGGTGGCTCTACGACGTCCATCTTCTC
>NC_053024.1:603159426-603181328 GCF_003073215.2 Triticum urartu | reverse complement strand
ACTCATCATAGAGTTTTCTAGGGATAGAAACTTTCAACTCAAGTTTTTCTTCATAAGATTGCATCAAGCCATCAACAATATGTTCGGTGAAGGCTTTCTTTTGACTATAAGCATGTGGAGAATTTTGCACAGATTGCAACAAGGAAATACAATCAATGAAAGAGCAACTTTCATAATTAAATTCCTTGAAATCCAATATAGTGGGTTTAGCAACATCTAGATTTTTATTTCTTTCAATCCCACTTTCATCAATTTCATCATAAAGATCTAAATACTCCAAATTTTTAGAACGCCTTCTAGGTAAAGGAAGATCATATTCAGTTTCATCAAGATTAATATTGCAAAACAAAGATTTAATAGGAGACACATCAATAACTTTTAGATCTTCTTCTTGATTTTCATAGGAATTAGAAGAACACGCTTTAATAAAGGCATCTTTGGAAGAACGCATCCTAGCGGTTCTTTCCTCGCACTCATCAATGGAAATTCTCATGGCTTTGAGGGACTCATTGATATCATGCTTAGGAGGAATAGATCTAAGCTTTAAAGAATCAACCTCAAGAGAAATTCTATCAACATTCCTAGCCAAATCATCAACTTTAAGCAATTTCTCTTCAAGCAAAGCATTAAAATTCTTTTGTGAATTCATAAAATCTTTAACACTATTCTCAAATTCAGAGGGCATCTTATTATAATTTTCATAAGAGTTTTTGTAGGAATTCCCATAATTATTAGAAGGATTACTAGGATATGGCCTAGCATTAAAATTCCCTCTATAAGCGTTGTTACCAAAATTATTCCTACCAACAAAATTCACATCCATAGATTCATTATTATTCTCAATCAAAGTAGACAAAGGCATATCATTAGGATCAGAAGAAACACTCTTAGTAGCAAATAATTTCATAAGTTCATCCATGTTTCCACTCAAAACATTGATTTCTTCTATCGCATGCAGTTTTTTATTAGAAGATCTTTCAGTATGCCATTGAGAATAATTAACCATAATATTATCTAGGAGATAAGTAGCATCTCCTAAAGTGATTTCCATAAAAGTGCCTCCCGCGGCCGAATCTAAAAGATTTCTAGAAGAAAAATTCAATCCGGCATAAAAATTTTGTATAATCATCCACAAATTCAAACCATGAGTAGGGCAATTACGTATCATTAATTTCATTCTCTCCCAAGCTTGTGCAACATGTTCATGATCAAGTTGCTTAAAGTTCATAATATTGTTTCTAAGAGAGATGATCTTAGCAGGAGGGAAATACTTAGAGATAAAAGCATCTTTGCACTTGTTCCAAGAATCAATACTATTTTTAGGCAAAGGCGAAAACCAAGCTTTAGCACGATCCCTAAGCGAAAAAGGAAATAGCTTCAATTTAACGACATCATTATCGACATCTTTTTTCTTTTGCATATCACATAAATCAACGAAGCTATTCAGATGAGTAGCGGCATCTTCACTAGGAAGGCCGGTGAATTGATCTTTCATAACAAGATTCAACAAAGCAGTATTGATTTCACAAGATTCAGTATTGGCAAGAGGAGCAATCGGAGTGCTAAGGAAATCATTATTATTGGTATTGGTGAAGTCACACAATTTGGTAGTATCTTGAGCCATCGCGACAAACAAGCAATCCAACACACGAGCAAACAAAAGGCAAGCGGGCAAAAAGAGGCAAATAGAGAGGGGGATAGAGAGAGAGAGGGAGAATAAAACGGCAAGCGTGAAGTGGGGGAGAGGAAAATGAGAGGCAAATGGCAAATAATGTAATGCGAGAGATAGGGATTGTGATGGGTACTTGGTATGTTGACTTTTTGCGTAGACTCCCGGCAACGGTGCTGGAAATCCTTCTTGCTACCTCTTGAGCTTGCATTGGATTTCCTCGAAGAGGAAGGGATGATGCAGCAGAGTAGCATAAGTATTTCCCTCATTTTTTGAGAACCAAGGTATCAATCCAGTAGGAGGCCACGCTCAAGTCCCTCGTACCTGCACAAAACGATAGCTACTCGCAACCAACGCGATTAGGGGTTGTCAATCCCTTCACGGTCACTTACGAGAGTGAGATCTGATAGATATAATATTTTTGGTATTTTTGGTATAGAGATGCAAAGTAAAAAGTAAAGGCAAAGTAAAAAGCAAAGCAAGATTAAAGTGATGGAGATTGATATGATGAGACTAGACCCGGGGGCCATAGGTTTCACTAGTGGATTCTCTCAAGAGCATAAGTATTCTACGGTGGGTGAACAAATTACTGTTGAGAAATTGACAGAATTGAGCATAGTTATGAGAATATCTAGGTATGATCATGTATATAGGCATCACGTCCGTGACAAGTAGACCGAAACGATTCTGCATCTACTACTATTACTCCACTCATCAACCGCTATCCAGCATGCATCTAGACTATTAAGTTAAAAACAGAGTAACGCCTTAAGCAAGATGACATGATGTAGAGAGATAAATTCATGCAATATGAAATAAACCCCATCTTGTTATCCTCGATGGCAACGATGCAATATGTGCCTTGCTGCCCCTTCTGTCACTAGGAAAGGACACCGCAAGATCAAACCCAAAGCTAAGCACTTCTCCCATGGCAAGAACTACCAATCTAGTTGGCCAAACCAAATGGATAATTCGAAGAGACTTGCAAAGATAACCAATCATACATAAAAGAATTCAGAGAAGATTCAAATATTATTCATAGATAGACTTGATCATAAACCCACAATTCATCGATCTCAACAAACACACCGCAAAAAGAAGATTACATTGAATAGATCTCCACAAGAGAGGGGGAGAACTTTGTATTGAGATCCAAAAAGAGAGAAGAAGCCATCTAGCTACTAACTATGGACCCGAAGGTCTGAGGTAAACTACTCACACTTCATCGGAGAGGCTATGATGATGTAGAAGCCCTCCGTGATGACGGCCCTCTCCGGCAGAGCTCCGGAACAGGCCCCAAGATGGGATCTCGTGGATACAGAAAGTTGCGGCGGTGGAATTAGGTTTTTGGCTCCTGTTCTGTTCATTTGGGGGTACGTAGGTATATATAGGAGGAAGAAGTACGTCGGTGGAGCTTCGAGGGGCCCACGAGGCAGGGGGGCGCGCCCCCCACCCTCGTGACCGCCTCTCTGATGCCTTGGCGTAGGGTCCAAGTCTCTTGGATCACGTTTGGTGCGAAAATCACGTTCCCGAAGGTTTTATTCCGTTTGGACTCCGTTTGATATTCCGTTTCTTCGAAACACTGAAATAGGCAAAAAACAGCAATTCTGGGTTGGGCCTCCCGTTAATAGGTTAGTCCCAACAATAATATAAAAGTGGGAAATAAAGCCCAATATAGTCCAAAACAGTAGATAATATAGCATGGAGCAATCAAAAATTATAGATACGTTGGAGACGTATCACCCTCCATCGTCTACTGGTCATCCAGCCCTCCACACCACGGGGTCCTATTCAACCACCCCTCCACGGACACCCCTCCACCGTCTACTGTTCATCCAGCCCTCCACCACACCACTGGGTCCTGTTCATCCAGAGGCAACGCCACCGCTCACTGTTCATCCAACCCCCCTCCCCCCGCAACGCTCACTGTTCATCCAATCGATCGGCTTCAGTTAGCAGCAGTAGCAAAGGAATTGCTCGATCGGGTTCAGTTAACAGCCATCGATCGATCACTCGGGTTCAGTAACGCGTAGCCTGCAGTGCAATCGCTCGGGTTCAGTTAGAGCCCAACGCCTCGCTCGGGTTCAGTTAGAGCCAACGCCTCGCAGACACGCGCGTACGTGTACGAGAGAAACGCGCATCGCTCGGCCCCCGACCTCCCACCGTAACCGGGAACTCCCCGAAATTTTCCTCGCCCTCGCTTCTACCACGATTTTTTCCATCATGGACGGCCCAAAGAATGTCATGCAGCTGCGTCTCCGGCCCGCCCAGGACGAAAAGCCCATTTTCTGTCATGATTTTTTGTCATAGAAGTAGGAGCCCACCACATCTATCATCATACCGAGTTTTTTCACAATTATCGTCATAGAAGTGTCATATGTATGACAGAAAAAAATCATTCGGCCCAAAATGTCACGGATGTGTCTTTTTTTTGTAGTGCAACAAAGGAGACATAATCACATGGGTATGGGCACTCCCCTTGGCAACTGCCAAGCTTGGGGGAGTACCCCGGTATCGTATCACCATCACTTTTATCTTTACTGTTTTTTCTTAGTTCGATCCTTTTTGGTAATATCTTGATCTAGTAGAATGAAGTTTTAGTATGATCTAGTTGTGAGTTTTGCTTTATGATCCTTCTATGTAATCGAGTCCATGAGCTATATATAATAAAGATTAGTGTTGAGTCAAGGGCTTGATTGTTTTGCCATGATCTTGAGTGAATAAAAGAAAAGAGAAAGAATAAAAAGAAACAAAGAGATCATATGGACCTTATGGAGAGTAATGAGCTCACATAGAAAAAGTATGATGAATAAAAGTTGTTGAGAGTTGACAAACATAGTTTTGGTCATCGTTGCAATTAATAGGAAGTAATAAAGAAAGAGAGGATTTCACATATAAATATACTATCTTGGACATCTTTTATGATTGTGAGCACTCATTAAAATATGACATGCTAAAGAGTTGTCGTTGGACAAGGAAGACAACGTAATGGGTTATGTTTTCTTACATGTGAGATAAATTACATTGTCATGGATCATCCAACATGATTGAGCTTGCCTTTCCCACTCATGCTAGCCAAATTCATCGCACCAAGTAGAGATACTACTTGTGCTTCCAAACACCCTTAAACCAGTTTTGCCATGAGAGTCCACCATACCTACCTATGGATTGAGTAAGATCCTCCAACTAAGTTGTCATCGGTGCAAGCAATAAAAATTGCTCTCTAAATATGTATGACTTATTAGTGCGGGAAAAAATAAGCTTTATACGATCGTGTGATATGGAAGAAATAAAAGCGACGGACTGCATAATAAAGGTCCATATCGCAAGTGGCAATTGATACGTCTCCAACGTATCTATAATTTTTTATTGCTCCATGCTATATTATCTACTGTTTTGGACTATATTGGGCTTTATTTTCCACTTTTATATTATTTTTGGGACTAACCTATTAACCGGAGGCCTAGCCTAGAATTGTTGTTTTTGCCTATTTCAGTGTTTCGGATAAACGGAATATCAAACGGAGTCCAAACGGAATAAAATCTTCGGAAACATGATTTTCTCACCGAACATGATCCAGGAGACGTGGACCCTACTACAAGGGATCAAAGAGGTGGTCACGAGGGTGGGCGCGCGCCCCCCCCCTAGGGCGCGCCCCCCTGCCTCGTGGGCCCCTCGTGCTCCACCGACGTACTCCTTCCTCCTATATATACACACGTACCCCCAAACAATCAGAAGAGGAGCCAAAAACCTAATTCCACCGCCGCAACTTTCTGTATCCACGAGATCCCATCTTGGGGCCTGTTCCGGAGCTCCGCCGGAAGAGGGCCGTCATCACGGAGGGCTTCTACATCATCCTAGCCCCTCCGATGAAGTGTGAGTAGTTTACCTCAGACCTTCGGGTCCATAGTTAGTAGCTAGATGGCTTCTTCTCTCTCTTTGAATCTCAATACAAAGTTCTCCCCCTCTCTTGTGGAGATCTATTCGATGTAATCTTCTTTTTGCGGTGTGTTTGTTGAGACCGATGAATTGTGGGTTTATGATCAAGTCTATCTATGAATAATATTTGAATCTTCTCTGAATTCTTTTATGTATGATTGGTTATCTTTGCAAGTCTCTTCGAATTATCCGTTTGGTTTGGCCAACTAGATTGGTAGTTCTTGCCATGGAGAAGTGCTTAGCTTTGGGTTCGATCTTGCGGTGTCCTTTCCCAGTGACAGAAGGGGCAGCAAGGCACGTATTGTATCGTTGCCATCGAGGATAACAAGATGGGGTTTATTTCATATTGCATGAATTTATCTCTCTACATCATGTCATCTTGCTTAAAGCGTTACTCTGTTTTTAACTTAATACTCTAGATGCATGTTGGATAGCGGTCGATGAGTGGAGTAATAGTAGTAGATGCAGAATCGTTTCGATCTACTTATCACGGACGTGATGCCTATATGCATGATCATGCCTAGATATTCTCATAAGTATGCACAATTCTATCAATTGCTCAACAGTAATTTGTTCACCCACCATAGAATACTTATGCTCTTGAGAGAAGCCACTAAGTGAAACCTATGGCCCCCGGGTCTATTCTCATCATATCAATCTCCATCACTTTCATATTGTTTTTCTATTTACTTTGCCTTTACTTTTTACTTTGCATCTTTATATCAAAATACCAAAAATATTCAATCTATCAGATCTCACTCTCGTAAGTGACTGTGAAGGGCTTGACAACCCCTAATTGCGTTGGTTGCGAGTAGCTATCGCTTTGTGCAGGTACGAGGGACTTGAGCGTGGGCTCCTACTGGATTGATACCTTGGTTCTCAAAAACCGAGGGAAATACTTAAGCTACTCTGCTGCATCATCCCTTCCTCTTTAGGGAAAATCAACGCAAGCTCAAGACGTAGCAAGAAGTATTTCTGGCGCCGTTGCTGGGGAGTCTACGCAAAAAGTCAATATACCAAGTACCCATCACAATCCCTATCTCTCGCATTACATTATTTGCCATTTGCCTATCGTTTTCCTCTCCCCCCCCCAATTCACCCTTGCCGTTTTATTCGCCCTCTCTCTCTATCCTCCCTCTCTATTTGCCCTTTTGTTTGCTTGTGTGTTAGTTTGTTTGCCTGCTTATCGTTATGTCTGAAACTGGGGAAGTTATCCCCAATTTGGGTGACAACAATATCATGGAAAATTCTGATACTCCTGCTAAAGAACCTACCATCTTTCATACAAAAAAATCCGTGTTGGTAGTGGTAATATTATTGGAAAAGGAGTTATTCAAGATTTCTTTACTTGTGCCAGTGCTTTACCTTCTATGGGTACTTCTATCCTTCACAGAACTAGTAGTCTTGCAGACGCTATTGCTATGCTTGTAGTTGAACTTGAAAGACAATTCATGCACATGCACCCTTCTATACAAAGGATTTTTCTGGAATTTTCTAATATTGAGCATTCTTCTGTTAAGCGTGCCGCTACTATCTTTTTGGCTCATGAGTTTAGATTCATAATAAGAGAAGCCAAAGAAACCTTTGCGCATTATAGGGTGGACGCTTGCCGTCCTCCCATAGAGGCTATCCTCTTTGATCAAGAAGAAATAATGCGTTTTCAATCTCTAGATTATGTTGCTTTCAATGAAAATCTTAGAAGAAAGGTTCCTACCAATTTTTTAGTTGATAGAATTTCTGATCTTAATGATGATTTGGCTATTCGAAATAATGAACTAGGATATTCTCTTGAATATAGGCTCACAAAGTTCTGTCAAAAGAATGCTTATAATGATGAATTGGTGGTGCATTATGAAGGACCAAAGGAGGAACCTATACCTCCCAAGGTTGATCTTGGGGACTTTTGTCCCGTTAAATTTAATACTTTTGATTACTTTTGCTTGCCTCAAAGAAAACTTGCTGCCGAACTTAGAGAATATGAACTGAGTTTCACCAATCTATCTTATTACCATGGCAATACTTAGATCTATCCTTGCTCGTTATGCCTAGCTAGGGGCGTTAAACGATAGCGCTTGTTGGGAGGCAACCCAATTTTATTTTTATTCCTTGCTTTTTGCTCATGTTTAGTAATAAATAAATTATTTATCCTCTGTTTTGGTTGTGTTTTTTGTGTTTAATTAGTGTTTGTGCCAAGTAGAACCGTTGGGAAGACTTGGGGAAAGTCTTGTTGAACTTGCTTTAAAAAACAGAAACTTTAGCGCTCACAAGAACTGCTGTCATTTTTATTTGATGAGTGATATTTAGTTAATTCTTTTTGCATATGATTAATAGATAAATTCCTCATGTCCAGCAATTTATTTAAGAATTTTTGGGGTTCCAGATATTGCGCTAGCTACAGATTACTACAGACTGTTCTGTTTTTGACAGATTCTGTTTTTCGTGTGTTGTTTGCTTATTTTGATGAATCTATGGCTAGTAAAATAGTTTATAATACATAGAGAAGTTGGAATACAGTAGGTTTAACACCAATATAAATAAAGAATGAGTTCATTACAGTACCTTGAAGTGGTATTTTGTTTTCTTCCGCTAACGGAGCTCACGAGTTTTCTATCTTGAGTTTTGTGTTGTGAAGTTTTCAAGTTTTGGGTGAATTCTTTTGATGGATCATGGAACAAGGAGTGGCAAGAGCCTAAGATTTGGGATGCCCATGGAAACCCCAAGATAATCCAAGGACACCAAAAAGTCAAAGCTTGGGGATGCCCCGGAAGGCATCCCCTCTTTTCGTCCACTTCCATCGGTAATTTACTTGGAGCTATATTTTTATTCACCAACATGATATGTGTTTTGCTTGGAGCGTCTTGTATTATTTGTGTCTTTGTTTGTTAGTATGACACAATCATCCTTTCTGTACACACCTTTTGAGAGAGCCATACATGAATTAAAATTTGATAGAATACTCTATCTGCTTCACTTATATCCTTTGAGCTAGATAGTTTTGCTCTATGTGCTTCACTTATATCCTTTGAGCTAGATAGTTTTGCTCTGTGTGCTTCACTTATATCTTTTGAGCTAGATAATTTTGCTCTATGTGCTTCACTTAGATCTTTTAGAGCACGGTGGTGGATTCGTTTTAAAGAAACTATTGATCTCTCATGCTTCACTTAAATTAATTTGAGAGTCTCTTAATAGCATGGTAATTTGCCTAATAATAATATGCTTGGTATTCAATATTTGTGAAACTTTCTTTTGAGTGTGTTGAATACTAAGAAAAGATTGAAGCACGATAATTGTTTTGAGATATGGAGGTGATAATATTAAAGTCATGCTAGTTGAGTAGTTGTGAATTTAAAGAATACTTGTGTTGAAGTTTGTGATTCCTGTAGCATGCACGTATGGTGAACCGTTATGTGATGAAGTCGGAGCATGATTTATTTATTTATTATCTTCCTTATGAGTGGTGGTCGGGGACGAGCGATGGTCTTTTCCTACCAATCTATCCCCCTAGGAGCATGTGCGTAGTGCCGAGGTTTTTGACGACTTGTAGATTTTTGCAATAAGTATGTGAGTTCTTTATGACTAATGTTGAGTCCATGGATTATACGCACTGTCACCCTTCCACCCTTGCTAGCCTCTCTAATACCGCACACCTTTCGCCGGCATCATACACCTACCATATACCTTCCTCAAAACAGCCGCCATACCTACCTATTATGGCATTTCCATAGCCATTCCGAGATATATTGCCATGCAACTTTCCACCATCTAGTTCATCATGACACATCCATCATTGGCATATTGCTTAGCATGATCATGTAGTTGACATAGTATTTTTGGCAAAGCCACCGTTCATAATTCTTTCATACTTGTCACTCTTGATTCATTGCATATCCCGGTACACCGCCGGAGGCATTCATATAGAGTCATACTTTGTTTTAGTATCGAGTTGTAATCATTGAGTTGTAAATAAATAGAAGTGTGATGATCATCATTCAATAGAGCATTGTCCCAAAAAAGAGAAAGGCCAAAGAAAAAAAAAGGCCCAAAAAAATATAAATAAATAAATAAGGGGCAATGCTACTATCCTTTTTTTCACACTTGTGCTTCAAAGTAGCACCATGATATAGCAAGTCTCATATATTGTGCTTCAAAGTAGCACCATGTTCTTCATATAGAGAGTCTCATATATAGTCACTTTCATATACTAGTGGGAATTTTACGTTATAGAACTTGGCTTGTATATTCCAATGATGGGCTTCCTCAAATTGCCCTAGGTCTTCGTGAGCAAGCAAGTTGGATGCACACCCACTAGTTTCTTTTGTTGAGCTTTCATACATTTATAGCTCTAGTGCATCCGTTGCATGGCAATCCCTACTCACTCACAAGATATCTATCGATGGGCATCTCCATAGCCCATTGATACCCCTAGTTGATGTGAGACTATCTTCTCCTTTTTTGTCTTCTCCACAACCACCATTCTATTCCACCAATAGTGCTATATCCATGGCTCATGCTCATGTACTGCGTGAAGATTGAAAAAGTTTTGAAAAAGTTAGACTATGAAACAATTGCTTGGCTTGTCATCGGGGTTGTGCATGATTTAAATACTTTGTGTGGGGAATATGGAGCATAGCCAGACTATATGATTTTGTAGGGATAACTTTCTTTGGCCATGTTATTTTGAGAAGACATAATTGCTTTGTTAGTATGCTTGAAGTATTATTATTTTCTATGTCAATATAAACTTTTGTCTTGAATCTTTCTAATCTGAACATTCATACCACAATTAAGAAGATTTGCATTGAAACTATGCCAAGTAGCACTCCGCATCAAAAATTCTCTCTTTATCATTTACCTACTCGAGGACGAGCAGGAATTAAGCTTGGGGATGCCTGATACGTCTCCAACGTATCTATATTTTTTGATTGCTCCATGCTATATTATCTACTATTTTGGACTATATTGGGCTTTATTTTCCAATTTTATATTATTTTTGGGACTAACCTATTAACCAGAGGCCCAGCCCAGAATTGCTGTTTTTTGCCTATTTCAGTGTTTTGGATAAACGGAATATCAAACGGAGTCCAAACGGAATAAAATCTTCGGAAACGTGATTTTCTCGCCGAACGTGATCCAGGAGACTTGGACCCTACTGCAAGGGATCAAAGAGGTGGTCACGAGGGTGGGGGGCGCCCCCCCCCTAGGGCGCGTCCCCTGCCTCGTGGGCCCCTCGGTGCTCCACCGACGTACTCCTTCCTCCTATATATACACACGTACCCCCAAACGATCAGAACAGGAGCCAAAAACCTAGTTCCACCGCCGCAACTTTCTGTATCCACGAGATCCCATCTTGGGGCCTGTTCCGGAGCTCCACCGGAAGAGGGCCGTCATCACGAAGGGCTTCAACATCATCCTAGCCCCTCCGATGAAGTGTGAGTAGTTTACCTGAAAGTGCAACTATCCCTAGGTGGTTTTGGTAATTCATAACAACATATAGCTCATTGAGCTAATGCTATTCCAAGATGATCATTTCAGGAAAGCTCAATGATTGGCATGGCATGGATGGTGAAAGTGGAACCCTCAAAATGCTAAGGACAAAGGATTGGCTCTAGCTCATATGCTCAAGACTCTTCATTTTACATTTTAGTGGTCCAAGATCACATTGAGTCCATAAGAAAAGCCAATACTATGAAGGAGGGATGACGTGTTGCTTAATGAGCCTCTTGCTTCATGTGCTTAGTGATATGCTCCAAAATCCTCAGCTACTTTCCCATATCCACATTTGACCTAAACCCAAAGCCAAACTCGGCCCTACCGATTCTTTCAACCCGGCGCCACCGAGTTTCACTTGTCATAGCCATTGCCAAACCCTAAGCAAATCGGTTCTACCGATAGGGATCTCGGTCTCACCGAGATGGGATTGCAATTTCTCTGTTTCCTTTTCGTAACTTTTCGGTCTCACCGAAAGAGCGGATCGGTCCCACCGAGATTGCAATGTAAACTCACTGTTTCCTTTTCGTAACATTTCGGTCTCACCGAGAAGAGCGAATCGGTCCCACCGAGTTTGCCTGACCAACCCTCTAGTTAGCTTATTACCAAATCGGTCTCACCGAGTTTGTGTAATCGGTCTCACCAAGATTACGTTATGCCCTAACCCTAACCATATCGGTCCTACCGAGTTGCATGTCAGTCCCACCGAAAATCTCTAACGGTCACTAGGTTTACTATTTCGGTCCGATCGAGTTTGTTGATTCGGTCCCACCGAGATTGGTAAATTGTGTGTAACGGTTGGATTTTGTGTGGAGGCTATATATACCCCTCCACCTCCTCTTCACTCATGGAGAGAGCCATCAGAACACATCTACACTTCCAACTCATATGTTCTGAGAGAGAACCACCTACTCATGTGTTGAGGCCAAGATATTCCATTCCTACCACATGAATCTTGATCTCTAGCCTTCCCCAAGTTGCTTTCCACTCAAATCTTCTTTCCACCAAATCCAAATCCTGTGA
The DNA here is from genome assembly GCF_003073215.2 of Triticum urartu. Classification (NCBI taxonomy): domain Eukaryota; kingdom Viridiplantae; phylum Streptophyta; class Magnoliopsida; order Poales; family Poaceae; genus Triticum; species Triticum urartu. Next base: position 603,169,210 of record NC_053024.1, on the reverse strand, counting down.
GAGAGAATTGAGTGTTGGGGAGACTATGATTTGAAGCACAAGAGCAAGGAGTTCATCATCAACACACCATTTGTTACTTCTTGGAGAGTGGTGTCTCCTAGATTGGCTAGGTGTCACTTGGGAGCCTCCGACAAGATTGTGGAGTTGAACCAAGAAGTTTGTAAGGGCAAGGAGATCGCCTACTTCGTGAAGATCTACCGCTAGTGAGGCAAGTCCTTCGTGGGCGATGGCCATGGTGGGATAGACAAGGTTGCTTCTTCGTGGACCCTTTGTGGGTGGAGCCCTCCGTGGACTCGCGCAACCGTTACCCTTCGTGGGTTGAAGTCTCCATCAACGTGGATGTAGGATAGCACCACCTATCCGAACCACGGGAAAAACATCCGTGTCTCCAATTGCGTTTGAATTCTCCAAACCATTCCCTTTACATTCTTGCAAGTTGCATGCTTTACTTTCCGCTACCAATATACTCTTTGCATGCTTGCTTGAATTGTGTGATGATTGCTTGACTTGTCCTAAAATAGGAAAAGGCTAAATTTTTATTTGGTCAAGTAGTCTAATCACCCCCCTCTAGACATACTTTCGATCCTACAAGTGGTATCAGAGCTTTGGTCTCCATTTGCCTTGATTTCCATAGCTTTTGGTGGTCATAGCCTTGGTTTCACAACCTAGGAGAGTATGGCATCTTGCGAGGGAAATTATCACCGTAGAGGTCCTTACTTTGATGGTACTAATTTTGCTAGTTGGAAGCATAAAATGAAAATGCATATTCTTGGACATAACCCCGCCGTTTGGGCTATTGTGTGTGTTGGTTTGCAAGGTGACTTCTTTGATGGGAGAGAACCAAAGCGTGAAGCTACCGCGGATGAGTTGAAGATGTTGCAATACAATGCTCAAGCTTGTGATATTCTCTTCAATGGATTGTGCCCCGAAGAATTCAACAAAATCAGCCGTCTTGAGAATGCAAAGGAAATTTGGGACACTTTGAATTGATATGCACGAAGGTGTCGCTGAAATGTACTCTAGGCTTGCTCTCATCACAAATGAGATTGCCGGCTTAGGAAGTGAAGAGATGACCGATAGATTCATCATCAAGAAGATTCTAAGAGCCTTGGATGGAAAATATGATACCGTGTGCACATTGATCCAAATGATGCCCAATTACAAAAATCTCAAGCCAACGGAGGTAATTGGAAGAATTGTTTCTCATGAGATGTCACTTAAGGATAAAGAGGAACTTCACAACAAATCAAGTGGTGCCTACAAAGCCTCATGTGAATCCCCTACATCATCAAGTGAGAAACAAAACTTCAATGAAGAATTGAGCTTAATGGTGAAAAACTTCAACAAGTTCTACAAGAGTAGAAGCAAAGATAGAAGCTCCAAGTCAAGGTCCTACAATGACAAAAGATATTCTAGTCGAGAGCGAAACTGCTACAATTGTGGAAGACCCGGACACTATTCCAATGAGTGTACGGCTCCCTACAAGAGAAGAGAAGACTCTCCAAAAAGAAGGAGCAAAAGAGAAGAATCACCACCAAGAGAGAGAAGGAGTAGAGATGATCGTTATGAACGAATACACTCACGGAGAAGCAAGGATTCGGAAAGGAAGGAAAAATCATCAAGGAGCTACACAAAACGAAGACATCAAGCTCATGTTGGTGAATGGGTATCCAGCTCCGACTCCGACAACCACTCCGAGAGAAGTTATCACTCCGATTCTGAATATACTCAAGATGAAGGTGTTGCCGGTCTAGCACTTGTGTCAACCAACTCCTACGATTATTTGACTCACCAAATGAAGGAATTGGAAGATGCTTCATGGCCAAAGGTCCTAAGGTAACACACCCCGAGTATGTTGATTTTAATAGTGATGAAGATGACTTGTTAGGTGATGATGATTTTCTTGTTGACAACTCTAGTGATGAATACTATGATGAAACGTCAATTAATCATGCTAATCAAGATAAAACGAATGACAATGATAAGGAGAAGATGGAGGCTCTAACTAAAGAACTAAACACTCTTAAGTTAGCTGATGAAACTATCTTCGAAGATCATCGAGAACTTTTAAGAGCTCATGAGAAATTACGCTTTGAAAAGCTCAATCTTGAGCAAGAGCATGAGTTTTTAAAGGCAATCAATGATGATCTCCACAAGAAAAGTTCTTCTTACATTGCCAAGCGTTTACTCTTATCCACTTACATGCCTCAAGTCAAGTCTAGTAACAAGAACAAGAAAGATTCTTCCTCTAGTAGTAACAATGATCATGCTAAATCCAATATTGTTGCTTCTAGTAGTTCTATTGATTCCACTAATGATTCTCTTATCCAAGTTACACTTGAGCAAGAAAATAGCTTATTGAAGGGAATTATAGAGAAAGGAGTGTACAAAAGCCTTGCCGGGAGTAAGCAATTCGAGGAAATTGTGCGCAAGCAAGGAAGGCACCGAAAGAATCAAGGTGTTGGTTTTGAACAAAAGTTCAATGCCAATGGAGTTGAGTGGGAAGAAGATCAATACCACAAGACAAAGTTTGTTCCTCAACAAGAGAAGTATGATCCTACTTCCTTCAAGGGGACACAAGCTCAAGATGATCTTCCACCACAAGACTACAAGCAAAAAGGCAAGGACAAGCTTCAAGAGGAAATTGATGCATTTGAAGAAGGTCCTAAGACCTTAGTCAAGTGGGTTCCCAAGACCACTTCAAGTTCCACTTCATCAAGTACGACTACAACTCCAAGGATTCCCATCAAGATGGTGTGGATCCAAAAGAAGAAGAACTAGAGAGTTCTTGAGGGTGACTCTGCCAACATACTTCACTCTTATCATTTTGGCAAGAACAAGTGCAATCAACTTCCACATCTTGCACTAGTTCAAGGAGTCACACACCCTCTTGTTGGTAAGACAAGGGACAAGGTAACCTAAAAGTTTTCATGGACATCATCTTGTGTGTGCATCACTCTATGTCTATGGATATCCTTGTTTGTTCCTTGTGGGACTAACCCATGTAGGTATTAAAAGTGCAATTCACTCAAATGGATAGCTCCAAGTGATCTACATCAACATTGAGCATCCACATCTTCAACATCTACATGAAGTCATCATCGACAAAACCCAAGGTTAGTTCATCCCTCTTAGGGGGGATATCACATCTAGGGGGAGCTTTACTCTAAGACTTGAGCTAAAGCAACTCTAAAGATGTGAACACAACAATGCTTTATGTAAAAGTGGTAACCCCACTTGAGCTTAAACGATGAGTATGACCTATGATCAAGTGTTCTCATTTGACTCCTAAGTCAATATACTCATATATAGATGACCTAGTCATCGCCAATTGCTTGATAGATTCTAGAATTGGTTGTGCATGCTTTGTCACATATTTCAATTGCCATTTTATTGTGTGAGCATGTTGGTTGCATATTTTACTCATTCGAGGACATCCACTTGTTGTTTTGATTGTTTGGTTTTATTTCCTTTTGCCAAGTGGATGGACAAGAATGCCTAAGAACCTCCTCTAGCTATCTATGCTTTTCTCGTCTCAAACTCTATTCATGCTACATCACAAAATTTGATCAAGTCAGATTCGAACCACTCTGTGTGAGGAGCACTCGGAGTCCCCGATTCGTCATAGACTTAAACTTCCAAAACCTCTTTGTGATTCTCGGTCTGACCAATATCCTACTTTCGGTCCTACCGAGATCATTAAGTTGATCTGAATTTTCGATCTCGGTGCAACCGATTTGAACCATTTGGTCACACCGAGTTGCAATAACTGTATACAGTTTTGCATCTCGGTGCCACCGAGTTGTTCCACTCGGTCACACCGATAGGGTCGGGCTATATATAGTCACGGGCAAAAATTTGGAAATTTCTCCGAACCCCTTCGCCCGTGCGATAGCTCGCTCTGCCAACGTGGTCTCCGGATTGTCTCCTCGCCGCCAGCCGCCTCCAGTCGCTGGTCTCCATCGCCGTCAACGGAATTCAACCCCGCCGTTGCCGCCGTAGCGAGTCTCCGCCGGACTAGGGTATGGACTTGATCTTTGTGCTATCCCCAATCTGATTCCTAGCACATTGTGATCTTATTGTTTCTAGCCACGATTGAAACACTCCTATCCAGTCAATGCGTTCGTAGAATAGGATTGATTCAAAAAATTTAGGGTTAGGTTTCTGCCGAAACCATCTCGGACCCACCGATTTGGCTCATGCCATTGCACAAGTGAGACTCGGTCTGACCGAGAATTACTAATCGGTGTGACCGATTTTGGAACTTTGTGAAACCCTAGCAGTCTCGGTGCCACCGAACTGTGACTCGGTCTGACCGAGTTCACTAGTTTAGGTTCCAAAACTGCTTCAGTATCACCGAGTTTAAAAATCGGTAGATCCAAAATGATTTCTGTGGGAAACTAAAACTAAGATTTTGAATCATTCTTTTGCAAAAATCTCTGCATTTTGTGATGCTCATCCACTCTACCTCATCTATAAACTCTTCACAGGGTCAGCAGTCAGCTTTTACATCATGTCTGATCAGAGTGATAGCCAAAACCTGTCAGAGCAGCAAGTGCACATGAGTGAGGGCACTAGTCCCTCCAGTTCCTCAGATGAAGGCAGCAGGAGCACTCCTAGTAACTTGCCAAAAGCTGCCACCAGACAAAGGAAGAAAAGAACCTCAGAATCAGAGGATGAGGACTATGTGGCAGAAGAAGAAGCTACTTCCAAGAAAGTAGTACTCAAGAAGGAATATGGCTCAGCACAGAGCACAAAGCCAGGCTTAAAAGTCAAAAGGCCAGCAGGTAGGCAGCCTATGCCAAAGGCTAGAGCCTCAACTCAGATTCCTGAAAAGCCTGAACCCAAAGAGGCTACTGCAGAAGGGAAGAAGAGGAAGGAAAGGCTAAGTTTTTATTTGGTCAAGTAGTCTAATCACCCCCCTCTAGACATACTTTCGATCCTACAAGTGGTATCAGAGCTTTGGTCTCCATTTGCCTTGATTTCCATAGCTTTTGGTGGTCATAGCCTTGGTTTCACAACCTAGGAGAGTATGGCGTCTTGCGAGGGAAATTATCACCGTAGAGGTCCTTACTTTGATGGTACTAATTTTGCTAGTTGGAAGCATAAAATGAAAATGCATATTCTTGGACATAACCCCGCCGTTTGGGCTCTTGTGTGTGTTGGTTTGCAAGGTGACTTCTTTGATGGGAGAGAACCAAAGCGTGAAGCTACCGCGGATGAGTTGAAGATGTTGCAATACAATGCTCAAGCTTGTGATATTCTCTTCAATGGATTGTGCCCCGAAGAATTCAACAAATTCAACAAAAGCTATGGAAATCAAGGCAAATGGAGACCAAAGCTCTGATACCACTTGTAGGATCGAAAGTATGTCTAGAGGGGGGTGATTAGACTACTTGACCAAATAAAAACTTAGCCTTTTCCCAATTTTAGTTCTTGGCAGATCTCTCCCAAGTCAGCCTTTTCCCAATTTTAGTCCACCCGAACATAAGCGATCTCTCCCAAGTCAGGCAGAGGCCCGACGAAACAGTACATCATTACTGGGCCAGATTCCTCCTGGTTATGAACAGGATAAAGGATGGCCGCGAGGGAGACGCAATATCAATCTTCTGCAGTAATTGCACGGATGACGGAATCCTTAACGCCATAAGTCGTCGTGATATTACACGCTTCGCTGACTTGGTGTCCATAGTACAAAAGTACTATGCGATGGAAAGTGCCTGGAAAAAGGAAATAAAATTTTGGGATAATCCGGCCTTGAATAGTAATCCCGTCCGAACTAAGAGGGTGCATCATCATAAGACACCCGGGATAAATAGCAAAAAGCCAAAACCCTTTACAGGGCATGGAACCGTACTGGAAAGGTGGCTTGATGGACCCTGTAGAATTCACAGTATAGAGGATGCCACACCAACTCACAGCCTTAGAGCATATTGGATACTCCGGCAGGTAGCCAAAATTGGCGAGGACCTCTTAAATCGGGAGGCCGCAGAAAGCCAGCCCGAGGACAACAGTACCGTTCTCACAGTCTTCGAGACTTTCGCATCAAACAATATGCGAAAAAGAACACTCCGCAACCTCGCCGAAGTCTATCAAGTTGCAACAATAAATCCATGGAGCGACACTGCCATTACCTTCAACGCAAGTGATGAACCTAGATTCCGAACAGCCCGAGCACCAGCCGCATTGGTCCTCAGTCCCATAGTGGACGGCTTTCGCCTCACCAAGGTGCTCATGTATGGAGGCAGCGGACTGAACCTCATTTATGAGGAGACCCTTCAAAAAATGGAAATAGACTGGAACCGCGTCGAGCGAAGCAGCACAACCTTTAGAGGAATAATCACCAGTCGGGAAGCGCACTGCACAGGAAAAATCACACTAGATGTGGTGTTCGGCACGCCGGATAATTACAGGTCCGAAGAAGTCACGTTTCAGGTGGCCCCGTTTAAGAGCGAACATCACGCCTTACTAGGGCGGGAAGCATTCACAATCTTCCAAGAGATACCCCATTACGGGTACATGAAGCTTAAGATGCCCGGGCGAATGGAATTATCACTCTAGCTAGTGATCCGGACATAGCACTCCATGCCGAAAACAAGACGGCCGCATTAGCCATTGAGGCACTATCCAAAGCCTTAGCGGGCAAGGAACTGACTGCGCTGCGCTCCGCGGTTAACAGGGATGATGTGATACTCGACAAAAGATCAAAATCCACATCCTTCAAGCCAGCTGACGAAATAGTCAAATTCCAGGTCCATCCAACAGACCCCAATAAAACAGCTTCCATCGGGGCACGACTGAACCCCGATGTAGACGCCGCACTGCGAGAGTTCCTACGAGAGAATTGGGACATTTTCGCCTGGCACCCTTCAGACATGCCAGGGATCCCACGCAGGCTGGCCGAACACAGCTTAAATATCCTAAAAGGATTCAAACCTGTCAAACAAGCCCTTCGGCGTTTTTCCGAACCCAAGAGACAAGCTATGGGAGAAGAGCTAGCCAAGCTATTGGAGGCCGGATTCATTAGAGACATAAAACATCCGGACTGGCTAGCAAACCTAGTGATGGTACCAAAGAAGGACAAATCCTGGCGCCTGTGTGTTGACTTTAAAGACCTTAACAAGGCTTGCCCAAAGGATCCCTTCCCCCTCCCCCGTATCGATCAAATTGTCGATTCCACCGCAGGACACGACTCGTTGTGTTTCCTCGACGCATACTCCGGTTACCATCAAATCAAGATGGCAGAATCAGACCAAGCTGCAACAGCATTCATCACACCATACGGCCCATTCTGCTTCAACATAATGCCCTTCGGGCTAAAAAAACGCCGGCGCAACATATCAGCGCATGATCCAGACATGTCTGGCAAATCAGATCGGCAAAACAGTGGAGGCATATGTGGATGATGTGGTCATCAAATCAAGACATGTCGAATCTCTAGTAGACGACTTGAGGCTCACATTCGATAACCTCCGAAAATACGACATCAAGCAATTGAAGAAAATCCAGCCAAGATCCGAGCTTTGTCACAATTGGATATCCCAAAGGACCTCAAACAAATACAAAAATTAACCGGATGCGTGTCGGCTCTAAGCCGCTTCATCTCCCGCTTGGGAGAAAAGGCACTGCCCCTTTATCGCCTACTCCGGCGCACCGAACACTTCGAGTGGATGGATGCCGCCACGACCGGACTCGATGAAATAAAAGCCATATTGGCAACAAACCCAGTCCTGGCCGCGCCTAACACCGGCGAACCAATGCTATTGTACATTGCAGCAACACATCAAGTTGTCAGTGCAGTGCTCATTGTCGAGCAGGAAACGGCCGGACACAAATTCCCCCTTCAAAGGCCGGTCTACTACGTGTCCACTGTCCTCACTCCATGCAAATCACGGTACCCGCATTATCAAAAAATTGCATACGTGGTATTCATGGCATCCCGAAAGCTACGACACTACTTTCAAGAGTGTTCCATAACAGTAGCCTCGGAAGTACCACTTAACGATATTATCAACAACCGCGATGCAACGGGCCGGATCGCAAAATGGGCCATCGAGCTCCTCCCGTTTGATATAACCTATAAGCCACGGCAAGCTATCAAATCGCAAGTTTTGGCCGACTTCGTCGCAGAATGGACGGAGGCCGAACTCCCTAAAGAGTACGGCACATACTCAAACTGGATCATGCATTTCGACGGCTCCAAAATGTTGGCCGGACTGGGGGATGGCGTCGTTTGGACGTCCCCCACAGGAGATACAGTCCAGTATGTACTCCAAATTATGTACACGGACTCCAACAACGCAGCCGAATACGAGGCCCTTCTACATGGCCTCCGGATGGCAGTATCCATGGGCATTCAACGCCTAGAGGTACGCGGGGATTTGAACCTCGTGATATCCCAAATAAATGGCGACTTCGACGCCAAGGACCCAAAAATGGCAGCTTACCGCAACGCCGTCCTAAAAATGTCAGCTCGGTTCGAAGGGCTGGAGTTTCACCATATAGCCCGAGAAAACAATCAAGCAGCGGACGTCCTGGAACGCATCGGTGCAAAACGCGATGCAGTCCCCCCCCCCCCCCAACATCTTTTTGGAAAGACTGTTCAAGCCATCTGTAGCATGGGAGGGGTGAGGGATCCATCGGGTAGCCTAACCCTCGAAGGAGGTGAGACATGAACACTACGCTCTCGCCAGGCTGGGATTGGGAATAGCCTGCCCTTGAGCAGGCAACCTATGCGGAATTTTGGCGGTCAAGAACTTAGCCTCTCTCAACTTTAGCACGTCCTCCTCCGTGACGGAGGAGGGCATCCATCGGCCTTGAAGGTCCGAACCGGACATTGTCAAAGGTCCGAAGCGCCCGGAATCTGAAGCCTAGGGTGTTGAACTCGAGGCGACGGGCGAACTCGTTTGAGATTGGAAAAAGGAGTAAGGTCTTGGTCTCTTTATAAGAGGTCGACTACCAGGAGCCCTCCCCGTAACCGTTTGGGACTCGCCTTTAATCGAGAAAAAGTGCTGACGGGCACGATTGGGTTACCCACGTCCGTATTGATGAGAATCCCGTGAAAGGGGGGTACACGATCTCTGCTTTGACAAGACGTGCCAAGGAAACCGCCTCGCAAAACATGCTGAGGTGGAAAAGTAAAAACGAATCGAGTAAAGGACTTGGCTGTAATGTGATGGTGCACTGCAGAATACGTCAACAGATTTGGTTTGTGTTAATATTATTCTCTCTATGGCAATATGTGGAAACTTATTTTACGGAGCCGGACACTACTCTTGGTGATTACAATCTTCTATGAAGGACTTGGAGGAGGAACCCGCCTTGCAATGCCGAAGACAATTTGCGCGCCGGACTCGTCGTCATTGAAGCCTGGTTCAGGGGCTACTGAGGGAGTCCTGGATTAGGGGGTGTTCGGGTAGCCGGACTCCTGGACTATGAAGATACAAGATTGAAGACTTCGTCTCGTGTCCGGATGGGACTTTCCTTGGCGTGGAAGGCAAGCTTGGCGATGCGATATTCAAGATCTCCTACCATTGTAACCGACTCTGTGTAACCCTAACCCTATCCGGTGTCTATATAAACCGGAGGGTTGTAGTCTGTAGGACAGAATCAACTCCATACACAACAATCATACCATAGGCTAGCTTCTAGGGTTTAGCCTCCTTGATCTCGTGGTAGATCTACTCTTGTACTACCTATATCATCAATATTAATCAAGCAGGAGTAGGGTATTACCTCCATCGAGAGGGCCCGAACCTGGGTAAAACAAAGTGTCCCCTGTCTC
>NC_053024.1:603146452-603158426 GCF_003073215.2 Triticum urartu | reverse complement strand
TCAACACTACTAGCAACCTACTAGCACCAATCCCGGACTTTGAGACAAGAATTGGATACAAGAGATGAACAAGGGTTTGGAGCTGAGGTGGTGCTGGTGAAGATGTTGATGGAGATTGCCCTCTCCCGATGATAGGAGCGTTGGTGATGACGATGGTGATGATTTCCCCCTCCCGAAGGGAAGTATCCCCGGCAGAACAGCTCTGCCGGAGCTCTAGATTGGATCCGCCAAGGTTCCGCCTCGTGGCAGCGGAGTCTCGCCCCGAAAAGTTCCTTATGATTTTTTTCTCATCGAAAGACCTCATATAGGAGAAGATGGATGTCGGAGAGTCACCAGGGGGCCCACGAGGTAGGGGGCGCGCCCTAGGGGGGCACCCTCGTGAGTAGGGTGTGGGTCCCCTGGCCTTCATCTTTGGCGAGGATTTTTCTTTATTTATTTTAAGATGTTCCATGGAGTTTCAAGACTTTTGGAGTTGCGCGGAATAGGTCTCTAATATTTGCTCCTTTTCCAGCCCAGAATTCCAGCTGCCGGCATTCTCCCTCCCTATGTATACCTTGTAAAATAAGAGAAATAGCCATAAGTATTGTAACATAAAGTGAAATAACAGTCCATAATGCAATAAATATCGATGTAAAAGCATGATGCAAAATGGACGTATCACATAGCACAACAACGGTCGGAAATTTGAGGTTCAAATTCCTCGGGGCTATCATGTTCCTTACTTGTAGGTAATCCGCACTGGCACATTCTTAACTCCTCAGACAGAAAAAATTCATCAGAGACCAGAAGATCTTCGTCTGTCACTAAAGAAATTGACTGAACTGTATGAGATTTCCAATGGCTTCACTCGAAAGGATTAGTAGGTTTAGGATTTTGTGATGAGCATCACTTGGAAACTTTTCCTTAGTTTTACCTCGACCCCCTTTAACAGTACGGTGTTTCCTATGACTCAAGAAAGAGAAAATGAAGCTACGAAAACAAAAGTATTCACGCTTCATATTCCTCGCATGAATATCAAGTCTTCGGGATCACACCAATTTCTTCACTTTCAAAGTCTTCAGAAAGCCGAAGTCTTCAGTTGAAGACATTCATTTTTAGGGGTCGACTTTCTCTGTAAATCACTGGTGCGCGTCGGTCCTTAACAACCGTTTTTTACCCCTTTCCGCAATGGCATATGGAACCGTCGCCAAGTTAGTGTGGGCGATAGGGGGTTCTTCCCACACGACCCAGAAACCGTCGGAGATAGGGAGCCTTGATGCATACAGTTGTCCCTATATAACCGTTTATGATATCTCGAATATCCCAAATGCTTCATCCTTGCTACTCATTTGTGCTCGCATTGCCATCGCAGTCGGAGTTTTGTGGTTCTGCCTAAAACCAGGCAGATTCTAGGCACGGGAGCTTTCCAGGCAAATTCTAGGCAGATTCCAGGCACGGGAGATTTACGATGCCTAGCACATCACAAACAGTTCATGATTATAAAGCGTGTATGATAGGTAGACAATCACACACATTTCGTTTTCCCGCACCATATGTGATAGTGTCTGACATCACACACGCTTTGCTAATGGCAGCTATGTGCATGCTTGCACACGTTTCCTCTGTGTGAACCATCTCGATTATGGTGTATATCGCAAACGTTTGTGTTTTACCAACCGTGTGTGCTGTAATGACCTGCACAATGTAATTTTTCCCTAATTTATTTGTGGCTATTTAAAATTGTACCTAATTTAAACTTGAAAGTAGGCTATAGATTTATTCATATCTGAAAGTGTGTTAAGTCGCCTAGAGGGGGATGAATAGGCGATTTTTATAAATTCTTCACCGAGGAATTTTAGGGTAAGGAAATTCCTAAGCGAAGAACTACTTGCAGTGGAAAAAGTACTCAGATGCAGACATGACATAACATAAGCATGGACATCATGATGAATTGAAAACAAGACACAGAGTACAGAAAGCGTAAGCACGGGATAAAACAGAATGAAGACAAACAGACTAAAGAAATTGAACTGAGGAAATTGAAAAAGTCTTTAGTCAAAGCCTTCAAATAGATATGAACAAGCACACAACACAGTAATGAGGAAATGAAGGGGTTGAGGAAATAGAACCAGTAAGCTTGGTGAAGACAATGATTTGGTAGATCAGTTCCAACTGTTGTGACAGTTGTACATCTAGTTAGAGCAGCTAGGTATTTAAACCTGAGGACACACAGTCCTCACCATATTCTCCTTTAACTAAGGTCACACAGACCTCGTCCAATCACTCGTGGTAAGTCTTCAGGTGACTTCCAAACCTTCACAGACTTGGTCACTCGGCGATCCACAATTTCCTCCTGGATGCTCTAGAGCATGACGCCTAACCATTTGGAGGATGCACAGTCCTCAAAGGTAACAAGCGTCAGTTCCACACCGGAACAGTCTCTTCAGTGATGCTCAATCACTTTGGGTTGTAGGTGGTTGGTTTGGGGTTTTGGGTTTTTCCTCACTTTATGATTTCCGCTCAAAGTCCTCGAAGGATGGGATGCTCTCAATGACAAGTGTCAGTTTCTCGCGGAGCAGCCAACCAGCTAGTGGTTGTAGGGGCGGCTATTTATAGCCTAGGGAGCAGCCCGACATGATAAGACATAAATGCCCTTTAATGATATGACCGTTAGGTGGGTAGATATTTTTGGGATAGCTAGTGCATAGCACAGCAATGGTCGGAAATTTGACTATCAAATTCCTCAGGGCTATCATGTTCCTCACTTGTAGGCAATCCGCACTAGCGAATTCCTAACTCCTCAGTTAGGACAAATTTCATCAGAGAGCAGAAGAACTTCGTCTCTGTCACTGAAGAAATTGACTGAACTGTATGAGATTTCCAATGGCTTCACTCGAAGGGATTGGTAGGTGTAGGATTTTGGGTTGAGCATCACTTGGAAACTTTTCCCTAGTTTTACCTTGACCCTCTTTAATAGTATGATGTTTCCTATGACTCAAGAAAGAGAAAATGAAACTACGAAAACAAAAGTCTTCATGCTTCTTGTTCCTCGTATGAATAACAAGTCTTCACGGTCACACCAATTTCTTCACTTTCATAGTCTTCAGAAAGTCTTCAGAAATCCAAAGTCTTCAGTCGAAGACATTCATTTTTAGGGGTCGGCTTTCTCTGTAAATATCAAACTCCTCATAGACTTATAGACATGTGTACACTCACAAAAGCATTAGTCCCTTAACCTATAAGTCTTCAATACACCAAAATAACTAAGGGGCACTAGATGCACTACAATCTCCCCCTTTTTGGTGATTGATGACAATATAGGTTAAGTTTTCAAACGGGGATAAACATATGGAGTGTAAATACTGATATTGAGGAATTTGATTGTAAGGTATAGAAGAACTCCCCCTGAAGATGTGCATAGTGAGGAATTTTCTTTTGAAGCAATGCACATTTGAAGAGTAGAATCATGGAGCCCCTATATCTTGTAATTCATACACGCATTTAACATATGATATGAAGAATTTGAAATGCATGATGAAATATGGTGACTGATGTAATTCAGCACGCATGCATTCACATATATGAGGAAATAGCATGCAGAAGAACATAGCAAAAGTATCAGACCATCATCGGGTTTAAGTTTACAACTCGGTCCAGCAAATCTTCAGAAGAGTGAGAGTTGTAACTTAGAAAAAAAATGCCCATATATAGAGACCTGTTTGAAGACTAACTCAAATTTCTCCCCCTTTGTCATCGAATGACCAAAAGGGACGAAAAGTGAGGACTAACACTCCTGAAGAATATCATCACTGAGTCGATGAAGGAGCGCCAGCATTGTTGGGGTCGGTTGTTGAGGTAGGGCCTACCGCAGTGTCGTCAAAATATTCATGCTCATCAGTCTCGCGCGATGAAGAATGTGAGCTGGCTACCAAGGAAGGAACTTTGGTTTTCTTGAATTTCTTCGCCGGTGGTTGAGACCATTCAAAGTCCTGCTTGAAACCCATTTGCTTCAGATCGTCTTCACCATAGAGATGAGACAGAACAGACCAGGTGCGATTGACTACTTCATGGAGGTAGAAGTGGTTCTTCTTTACTGCATTGTGTGTAGCAGTCATGTTGTGAAGAATAGAACCAAACTGACGCTTAACTCATCTGTGGTTGCGATCGACCTTCTGGTGAAGACTGAGGAGAAGCTCACGATCAGTCATCACCCTTGGAGCTGTGCCTTGAGGATTTTGCTTTGAGGCATTGGCGGCAGAGTCATGAGTGGCAGAGTCATCATTGGTGGAATATGATGCAGCTTTGCGGAACTGACCATCCAATGGACGAATTCCTTCATCAATAATAGCAGTAGCCTTGCCCTTTTCATCAGCTGAGGAAAATGTCCGCTTGAGGACTTCTATTGGGGGCAAGTAGCTGACGTGATTCTACAAATCAGCCTTGTAGTTGATTAAAGACCTTGAATGAGGAATCTCATAATCCAGGGAGCGTAAGGCTTCAACTCAAAAGGGGACAAAGCTATATTTGCCAGAGTCCTCATGAACAAATCATGGTACTTGACAGGAATGCCATGTATGACATGGTAGTTGATAGGAATGCCATGAATGAGGTTGAATAGCAGATTCTTCATGATACCCATGACATCTTCTTCATTAGAGTCGTGTCCCTTGATTGGACTCAAGGTCTTGGACAAGATGTGATATATAGTCTGTGGTACATACATCAATTCCTTCACGAGGAATTTGGTTCTTGAGGCTTGACCGAGCTTCAGCGGCTTCATCAACACTTGCATATAATGGTTAGTAAGTTCAAATTCATGATATATACAACGTGCACCTTCAAGGGGAGGACTGACAGGTAGGGCATGAAGCAATTCAGAGGCCGGTGCTTTGAAGTGAGTATTCTCTGTCATCCAGTCCAATACCCAAGAGTTCACATCTTCAGCATTTCCTGTGATGTGCAGTGTTACATAGAACTAAAGAATTAATTCTTCATTCCAATCACATATATCGGTGGAGAAGTTGAGAAGTCCAGCATCATGAAGAACACTGAGGACTGGCGTGAAGCAAGGTAGTGATTCCATGTCCACACGAGGAATATTTGCATGATCAAAAACTTTGTCCTTATTGAAAAGCAATGAAGAATAGAAGTTGACTTGGCTGGCAGTCCAGAAATGCTTCCTTCTAAGACGAGCAAAGTCATACGGGTTGTAATCTGTGAAGAATACATGTTCATGGAAGAAGTCATCAGCCTTGAATTTTTGCTTCTTAGAGAAGGGATTCTTCGGCTTGAGCTGAGGTGTGTCAATCAAAGTCATCACAGCCTCAGGAACCATGTTCTCCAGAACCACAGGCTGAGGAATTTCCGTTTTTGTTTCAGTTGCAGCCTGGTTCTTCATTTCTTCATCAATATTTTCATCAGCACTAGTGGCTGGAATTGCTTCAGTAGCATTTTCATCAGCACTAGTGGCTGGAATTGCTTCAGGAATACGAGGTTCTTTAGAGCCCATAAGAACTTCAGTGTGCACAGGGGACTGGGGGATTTGTTGTAGTGGGGTCAAGAGTGGAGAGTCGGGGTGCTGACTATCCCAATAGTCATCATTTAGCACTAGAGTGGAGCACCCAATATCCATGTCTTCATCTTCTTCATCTAATTCTTCAACGCCTGCCTCTTCAGCTGTGAACTGAGGCATAGGCGATGAGATGATTGGAGTTGAAGGGATATCATCCGCTTCAATTTCTTCGTCCATCTGCTCTGTAGAAGCAGCAGAAGGAACGTCTTCATCCGATCCGCTTGGGATCACATAGTCTTCACCAAAAGGAACGAGTTCCTTTGATGGCATGATTGAAACTGGAATAGCATCAATCGGATTCTCAAAAGAGCTTGTCAATTTCTTCATCTTCTCCGGTGCTGAAGACTGAGATGAAGTAGATGCTTTCCTTTTCTTCACTGCTGCTCGCTCCACAGCTTTGGTTTTCTTCGCTTCTGATGCAGAAGGAAGAACTGTGCTTGTTGTTGGTGCAGGAGGAGCAGAGGAAATAGGTTCAGTTTCCTCAGGCGCAACTGATGTAGTTGCCCTGGTTGGTTCAGATTCTTCAGGCTCAGTGGTTTATGCCTCAGCTGGCCTGGCTTGTTCTTCAGGCGCAACACTAGTGGTTGCCCCGGCAATGTCATCAGCGACTGGAATGCAGTCATCAGCCCTGGTACTCTCATTTTCTTCAGCAGCCTAATTTTCATCAGTGGTGCTGGCATGTTCTTCAGTAGGCTGAGCAGATGCTTCAGCCTGAGGAGATTCATGTTGCAATGGAGCTGCAACATATGAGGTGAACCCTTTCGCCATTTTGACGAATTTAACCTTGGCTCCAAGCCAATCTACACGGTATGCGTCAAATTCATCATTGAGGTTTTTGATCTCCGTCTGAGCAGCAATGAGTTCATCAGTGGACATTTTCACAATGTTCTTTTTCATAAGTCGCTCCTTCTTGTATTGAGATTTCTTCAGCTGCCTCGCCTTCCCAAACTTCCATTTTTCTTCGCCTATGAAGGCGGCCAGCATGTGATTTTGGCCAGGAGTCAGCTTGAAGTCTGGCATAGGAGTGTTGGGGTCCTTGTGCTAGAGATCAATGTATTTGAGGATCAACTTTGGATCTAGTAGGAGAGGAACTTCACTTCCTTTGGCTCTAGCGGCCTCTGCTGTTTATCTCTGATGATTTCTTCAAGTTCTTCATCATCAGCTTCGTCATCACTGGACGGCACATGAAAGGCGACTTGCTTCTTGTGAGGACTAGGTCTAGTGCCTTGTCCCGCAGTGGCCTTTGTCTTCAGCAGAGTGGGGCCTGTTGAGGAATTCGGAGGAGCTGAAGAACTTGCAGAGGCTCCTGAGGCAATGGATTTTCCTGTGGTCCTTTGGCACGAGGCGAGATGCACAGGTGCTGAGGACTTTGTCGGGGGAGCTGAGGGTTTTGGAACTCGAGGAACTGGGGCAGCTTGAGGAATTGGCCGTGAGGGCTTAGCAGAAGAGGTTGGCCATGAGGGCATTGAAGAAGAGGTACCAGGATTATGTGCGGGCTTCTTTGGCATAGCCTTCTTGGGCTTGCTAGTAGAGGCCTCAGCAGTGGCAGCAGTGGTAGCAGCAGAGTCTTCATTGAATTTCTTCATTGCCTCTTTAGCTACTTTGGCCAACTTAGCTTGACGCTTGGCCCATTCTATCGGAAATTCCTCACCTCGTCTGATGCTTGAGGGATCAACAACTTGGCTTGGTGCCAAGGGAGGTCTTGGGCATGGAGGGTGTACAGTGAATTTCTTCATGTACTTGGGAGTCACATATCTGTACTCCCTCCATTCTCTAGCCCATATCCTCTCTATTTTCTGAATGCACACTTTGCGCTCATTCTTCGTTTCTTTTCCATGAATTGCCTCATCTAGAGTGCAATACCCTGCATAGATGACTTCAGGGATTTCAAATGCAGTGTTAACTTCCAACTTCTTTCCTCCCTTCCGAGGATTCTTTTCATCAACCATTTTCTTCAGCTGAGGATTTTGAACAGTTGAGTTCTTTGAAGAGGTATGCATTTTTTCTTTGAGGAACACGTTAAGTTGATGAGAACCTAGTGATTCAACAGAAGACATGTGTACCTGCAAACAGAGTATAGGTGCGAAGAATTTGGAGAGGTCATATGCGTTCTCAGAAGTTTTTGCAAAAAGAACAAGTTTGAGGAATTTGACCAGATGTGTCTTGAGGAATTTCACTGAGTGCTCTTTGACTTAGATTCCAGAGTTGTATAGATTGAAAATCCACACAATTGAGGAATCTTGAAGAAAGAACATGGCTTAGGAAATAGATCAAGAACAGATGTTTGTGTGAGGTGTTCAGAGTGTGAAGATTGAAGAATAAACACCTTTTGAAGATTTTGACGAAATCACTCGAATCAATAAGGGCAGTAAAAGTAACTTTTAATTACCCTTGATGAAGAACATGATGAACTGGGAATGTAGATTGGAAGTTCATCAGTCCAGATCTTCCACGCCCTAACTTGGTAGAGGAAGACGGCTACGGTGGCGGCGGAGTGAGGAAATCATTGGCCGGTGCGAGTACGACAGCGACAAGGTCGAGGCAGCAAAGCTCTTCCTCACCGGCGATGATGAAGTAGCGGCGGCGCTAGGTTTTGAGAGCTCAAGCTAGGGAGTGAGGTCGAGCGGAGTAAAAATAGACTAAGGAAGGGAAGGGGTACATATAGCCACGGTGAAAAACTGCTCGTCCGAGGAAAATGGACGAACGTGCCCCTGACCTTTCTCATCTATGTGACATGTGTCATCCATGTACTATGAGGTGGAGATCATGTGAGATCATGGGTGAAAGGATAAGTATTATCGTGGAATGTGGAGTGGTTTGAGCGGTCAAATCCAAAAATTCAGATATGAATTTTTTTAAGATTTCATTCACAGAATCTTCAGCTGACAAGGACACAGTGAAGATTATGAACGAGTTTCAAATAGAACGCATATGAGGAATTTGTGAACAGACTGGGTTGAGTTTAGCATAGAGGGGGAAGGGTCCGATCACATTCACTTAGCAGAAAAGGCAGCTTG
Organism: Triticum urartu; assembly: GCF_003073215.2. Lineage (NCBI taxonomy): Eukaryota > Viridiplantae > Streptophyta > Magnoliopsida > Poales > Poaceae > Triticum > Triticum urartu. Next base: position 603,149,858 of record NC_053024.1, on the reverse strand, counting down.
AAGAAATAGCAATAAGTGAATGCTCTAGAGGACATAAACTCATATATTTATATAGCAAATGAAGAAAAACGACGGAAACTGTGAAGACATTGCAAAGTTGAAGAATTTTAACAACTGAGGAATTTCAAAATGAAGAAAACTCAAATTGAAGATTTTCAACTTTTGTTGGTGGCATGACCCACCATATAAGAATGATGATTTCAGACACCGCGTACAATTATCGTAGGGCTCTGAGAATCAAATTCTTCGTTAATTTCTTCACACTTAGAGGGTTAGTCTTCATTGATTGAAGAAAAACGTTACTTCGTGTGTTGCACATCTAAGTCATCAATTTTGCATAAGTGTTAGGATGTGTGTCCTTTTCAAAGGGCATTCGAAGACTCTAAGATATTTAGCTCACACCGCAACTTGCTAAATCTCTTCTCATCCAAGGGCTTTGTGAAGATATCGTCTAGTTGTTCTTCAGTCTTCACGTGCTCGATGGAGATGTCGCCCTTCAACACATGATCACGAAGAATATGATGACGGATCTGAATGTGCTTTGTCTTCAAGTGCTGAACTGGGTTATGAGCAATCTTGATGGCACTCTCATTGTCACAATAGAGTGGCACATTCTTCGCATTGATGTCATAGTCCTTGAGAGTTTGCTTCATCCATAGCAATTGAGCACAACACGATCCAGCATCAATGTACTCAGCTTCAGCAGTAGAGAGTGATACGCAGTTCTATTTCTTCAAAGACCAACATACCAAGGATCGTCTGAGGAAATGGCATGTGCCTGATGTTGACTTGCGGTCCACACGATCACCAGCATAGTCAGAGTATGAATATCCAATGAGATCAAAAGCCAAGCCCTTGGGATACCATAATCCAAGTGTTGGAGTGTGAGCTAGATATCGAAGAATATGCTTCACAGCCTTATGGTGTGATTCCTTCGATGTAGCTTGAAAACAGGCACACATGCAAACACTAAGCATAATATCTGGCCTAGATGCACATAAATACAATAAAGAACCAATCATGGAGTGGTATACCTTTTGATCGAAGTCAATACCGTTTTCATCAGTGCATAGATGGACATTTGTGGGCATAGGGATTTTGACGCCTTTGCAATCTTGCATGCCGAATTTCCTCAATACATCCTTGAGGTATTTTCTTGAGATATGAATATGCCATTGCGGTGTTGACGAATCTGAAGACGTAAGAAGAATTTCAATTCTCCCATCATAGACATTTGATATTCTTCACCCATCATGTAGGCAAATTCATCACTGTAACGTTAGTCAGTACAGCCAAAGATGATATCATCAACATATATTTGGCACACGAATAATTCATCATCATAAGCTTTGGTGAAAAGAGTTGGGTCAAGTGAACCGGGTTTGAAGCCTTTCTTCATGAGGAATTCCTTCAAGGTATCATACCACGCCCGAGGGGCCTCCTTGTGGCCATAGAGGGCCTTATTGAGTGTGAAGACTTTGTCAGGATGCATTGGATCTTCAAAACCTGGGGGTTGAGCAACATATACTTCTTCCTCAAGCTTACCATTGAGGAATGCACTTTTCACATCCATTTGATATAAGATGATATTATGATGGTTAGCATAAGCATGTAATATGCGAATTGCTTCAAGTGTAGCAACAGGTTCAAAAGTTTCATCGAAATCAATTCCTTCAACCTATGTGTAGCCTTGAGCTACAAGTCGTGCCTTATTCCTCACCACAAGGCCATTTTCATCTTGCTTGTTGCGGTAGATCCACTTTGTGCCGATGATATTGTGCTTCCGAGGGTCTGGTCGCTTTACAAGTTCCCAGACGTTGTTGAGCTTGAACTGATGTAATTCCTCTTGCATAGCTTGAATCTACTCGGGCTCCAGAAATGCTTCATCTACCTTAGTGGGCTCTGTGATAGAGAAAAAAGCAAAGTTCCCACAAAAGTTAGATAAATGTGAAGCTTTTGAGCATGTGAGAGGACCTGCTGCATTGATGTCGCTGATGATTTTCTCAATTTGCACTTCATTACCGACGTGAGGATGAGCTGGTTGATGATGAGGGATTTGCTCAGCATTTTCTTCAGAGCCATTTTGTTCAAAAACGTCAGCATGATGTTCTTCATGTTCTGGAACGACTTCTTCAGCAGATTCTTTGATAGGAATGACATCCTCAGTAGCCTTGAACTTAATAGATTCCTCATAAGGTATTTCATCTATCACAGGAGGTAGGTGCCCTCTTTGCGAGCCATTAGTCTCATCGAACTGCACATCTACAGTTTCAACAACCTTGTGTTGATAGGTGTTGAAGACTCTGTAGGTGTGCGAGTCCTTACCATAACCAAGCATAAAACCTCCATGTGCTTTCGGTGCAAATTTAGAACTGTGATGATGATCTCTAACCCAGCATTTTGCACCGAAGACTTTGAAATAACCCACATTGGGTTTCTTGTTAGTGAGGAGTTCATATGCAGTCTTCTTGAAGAATTTGTGAAGATATACTCTATTGATGATGTGGCACACAGTATCAATTGCCTCAGGCTAGAAGCGAGGAGGCGTCTTGTACTAATCAAGCATAGTGCGGGCCATCTCAATAAGAGTCATGTTCTTGCGCTCCATGACACCATTATGCTGAGGAGTATAAGGAGCAGATAACTCATGATTAATACCAAGTTCATCAAGATAGTCATCAAGACCAGTGTTCTTGAACTCAGTTCCATTGTCACTTATGATGTGTTGATCTTCATACCAAAGTTGTTTGAAGCCCTCGAGGAAAATCGTTTGAAGACTTCCTACACTTCAGTTTTGTAAGTGATGATATGCACCCATGTATAACGAGAATAATCATCAACAATGACAAAGCCATATAAAGATGCAACATTAGTAAATGTGGCATAGTGAGTAGGGCCAAAGAGATCCATGTGAAGCAATTCAAATGGATGAGTGGTAGTCATGATGGTCTTTGAGGGATGCTTGGCCTTGGTCATCTTTCCACCTTCACAAGCTCCACACAAATGGTCCTTGAGGAATTTGACACCCTCGGTGCTAATGACATGCTTTTTCTTTGCGAGCGTGTGCAAGTTCCTCATCCCAGCATGGCCAAGTCATCAATGCCATAGCCAGCCTTCTGAAGCTTTTGCAAGTAGACATGTAGCAGGTTGTGGTCCTGTAGAGAAATCAACAATATACAATTATCCTCTCCTAAATCCTTCAAAGACTTTGGAATTCTCAGCTTCCATAATCACAACACAACGATACTTGCCAAAGACAACAACCATATCAAGATCACAAAGCATTGAGACAGACATGAGGTTGAACCCTAAGTACTCGACAAGCATGACTTTGTCCATGTGTCGATCCTTTGAGATTGCAACCTTACCTAGACCCAATACCTTGCTTTTTGCCTTTTGTAGCGTA
>NC_053024.1:603050192-603145452 GCF_003073215.2 Triticum urartu | reverse complement strand
AGATCTTTGAATAAAAAGCATGATTGCAATGATGTTATTATAAAATCTATTAATGTCAATTGTGCTAATAATATGCAAAACCCTAAGCTTTGGGATGCTAGTTTTGCTATGACTTCTACTTGTTGCAATGATCATGATTGGGGTGATTCTTCTTTTGATCTTGAAAATTTATTTAAGCCCCATGATGAATATGAGATTGATTATAATGCTTGCAATAATATTGAAAGTGGGTTTGGAAGAATGTCAACTTTAGATCCCACATATTTGGAGAATGTTCAATCTTATGAAGTTTTTGGTAAAAGTGTGTTTGGAAAGGTCATGACTTTAGTTAATGTTAATCCCACTATTTCGGAAGAGTGTCAACTTTGAATGCGTGTGGATCATGTTGAGAATATTTTATGTGATAGCTATATTGTTGAATTTGCTTATGACCCTACATGTAATTATTATGAGAGAGGAAAATATGGTTGTAGAAATTTTCATGTTACTAAATTACCTCTCGTTATGTTGAGATTGCTATTGTTTCTTTCCGCTTCCTTGAATATGCTAGTTTTTGCTTGCTTTGATAATTTGTTTGCCTATAAGATGCCTATGCATAGGAAATATGTTAGACTTAGATGTGTTTGTCGCGTATTTTATGATTCTCTCTTTGTGCTTCAATTCTTGTCTTTCATGTGAGCATCGTTGAAACTTTATGCCTAGCTATAAAGCTTTAAAGAAAAGCGCTTGTTGGGAGACAACCCAATATTTTCTTTGCTGTTATTCAATAAATAATTTATCTAGCCTCTGTTTGGGTTGTGTTTTTTGTGTTTAATTAGTGTTTGAGCCAAGTAGAACCGTTGGGAAGACTTGGGGAAAGTCTTTTTAATCTTGCTGTAAAAAACAGAAACTTTAGTGCTCACGAGAACTGCTGCCATTCTTATTTGGAAAGTGCTATTTAGTTAATTATTTTTGAAGATGATCAACAAATAAATTCTTCACGTACATCAATTTATTTAATAATTTTTGGGGTTCCAGATCTTGCGTTAGCTACAGATTACTACAGACTGTTCTGTTTTTGACAGATTCTGTTTTTCGTGTGTTGTTTGCTTATTTTGATGAATCTATGGCTAGTAAAATAGTTTATAAACCATAGATAAGTTGGAATACATTAGGTTTAACACCAATATAAATAAAGAATGAGTTCATTACAGTACCTTGAATTGGTGTTTTGTTTTCTTTCGCTAACGGAGCTCGCGAGATTTTCTACTTTAAGTTTTGTGTTGTGAATTTTTCAAGTTTTGGGTAAAAGATTTGATGGATTATGGAACAAGGAGTGGAAAGATCCTAAGCTTGGGGATTCCCATGGCACCCCAAGATAATCTAAGGACACCTAAAAGTCAAAGCTTGGGGATGCCCCGGAAGGCATCCCCTCTTTCGTCTACTTCCATCGTAACTTTACTTGGAGCTATATTTTTACTTACCACATGATATGTGTTTTGCTTGGAGCGTCTTGTATTATTTGAGTCTTTATTTGTTAGTTTTCAACAAACATCCTTGCCGTACACACCTTTTGAGAGAGACACACATGATTCGGAAATTGTTAGAATACTCTATGTGCTTCACTTATATCTTTTGAGTTATATAGTTTTTGCTCTAGTGCTTCACTTATATCTTTTAGAGCACGTCGGTGGATTTGTTTTATAGAAACTATTGGTCTCTCATGCTTCATTTAGATTATTTTGAGAGTCCTACAAAACAGCATGGTAATTTTCTTTAATTATGTTAGGCATTCAAGATTAATTTTTTTTTCTTATGAGTGTGTTGAATACTTTGAGAAGTTTGATACTTGATAATTGTTTTGAGATATGGAGATGGTGATATTAGAGTCATGCTAGTTGAGTAGTTGTGAATTTGAGAAATACTTGTGTTAAAGTTTGTGATTCCCGTAGCATGCACGTATGGTGAACCGTTATGTGATGAAGTCGGAGCATGATTTATTTATTGATTGTCTTCCTTGTGAGTGGCGGTCGGGGACGAGCGATGGTCTTTTCCTATCAATCTAACCCCCTAGGAGCATGCACGTAATACTTTGCTTTGATAACTTGTAGATTTTTGCAATAAGTATATGAGTTCTTTATGACTAAGGTTGAGTCCATGGATCATACACACTTTTATTCCTTCCACCATTGCTAGCCTCTCTAATACCGCGCACCTTTCGCCGGTATCATACACCCACCATATACCTTCCTCAAAACAGCCACCATACCTACCTATCATGGCATTCCCATAGCCATTCCGAGATATATTGCCATGCAAATTTCCACTATTCCGTTTACCATGACACGCTCCATCATTGTCATATTGCCTTGCATGATCATGTAGTTGACATTGTATTTGTGGCAAAGCCACCATTCATAATTCTTTCATACATGTCACTCTTGATTCATTGCATATCCTGGTACACCGCCGGAGGCATTCACATAGAGTCATATTTTGTTCTAAGTATTGAGTTGTAATTGTTGAGTTGTAAGTAAATAAAAGTGTGATGATCAAATTTTTAGAGCATTGTCCCAAGTGAGGAAAGGATGATGGAGACTATGATTCCCCCACAAGTTGGGATGAGACTCCGGATGAAAAAAGAGGCCATAAAAAAGGAAAAGGCCCAAATAATAGTTAAAAAATATATGAGAGAAAAAGAGAGAAGGGACAATGCTACTATCCTTTTACCACACTTGTGCTTGAAAGTAGCACCATGATCTTAATAATAGAGAGTCTCCTATGTTATCACTTTCATATACTAGTGGGAATTTTTCATTATAGAACTTGGCTTGTATATTCCAATGATGGGCTTCCTCAAAATGCCCTAGGTCTTCGTGAGCAAGCAAGTTGGATGCACACCCACTTAGTTTCTTTTGTTGAGCTTTCATATACTTACAGCTCTAGTGCATCTGTTGCATGGAAATCCCTACTCACTCACATTGATATCTATTGATGGGCATCTCCATAGCCCGCTGATACGCCTAGTTGATGTGAGACTATCTTCCCCCTTTTTTGTCTCCTCCACAACCACCATTCTATTCCAGCTAAAGTGATATGTCCATGGCTCACGCTCATGTATTGCATGAAGATTGAAAAAGTTTGAGAACACCAAAAGTATGAAACAATTGCTTGGCTTGTCATCGAGGTTGTGCATGATTTAAATACTTTGTGTGGTGAAGATAGAGCATAGCCAGACTATATGATTTTGCAGGGATAACTTTCTTTGGCCATGTTATTTTGAAGAGACATAATTGCTTAGTTAGTATGCTTGAAGTATTATTATTTCTATGTCAATATTGAACTTTTGTCTTGAATCTTTCGGATCTGAATATTCATACCACAATTAAGAAGAATTACATTAAAATTATGCCAAGTAGCATTCCACATCAAAAATTCTGTTTTTATCATTTACCTACTCGAGGACGAGCAGGAATTAAACTTGGGGATGCTTGATACGTCTCCAATGTATCTATAATTTTGGATTGTTCCATGCTATATTATATTCTGTTTTGGACATTATTGGGCTTTATTATACACTTTTATATTATTTTTGGGACTAACCTATTAACCGGAGGCCAAGCCCAGAATTGTTGTTTTTGCCTATTTTAGGGTTTCGCAAAAAATAATATCAAACGGAGTCCAAACGGAATAAAACCTTCGGGAACGTGATTTTCGGAACGAACATGATCCAGAGGACTTGGACCCTACGTCAAGCAATCAACGAGGAAGGCACGAGCTAGGGGGCGCGCCTACCCCCCCAGGCGCGCCCTCCACCCTCGTGGGCCCCCTCTTGCTCCACCGACGTACTCCTTCCTCCTATATATACCTACGTACCCCTAAACTACCAGATACGGAGCCAAAACCCTAATTCCACCGCCGTAACTTTCTGTATCCATGAGATCCCATCTTGGGGCCTTTTCCGGAGCTCCGCCGGAGGGGGCATCAATCACGGAGGGCTTCTACATCAACACCATAGCCTCTCCGATGAAGTGTGAGTAGTTTACTTCAGACCTACGGGTCCATAGTTATTAGCTAGATGACTTCTTCTCTCTTTTTGGATCTCAATACAAAGTTCTCCCCCTCTCTCGTGGAGATCTATTCGATGCAATCTTCTTTTGCGATGTGTTTGTTGAGACCGATGAATTGTGGGTTTATGATCAAGTTTATCTATGAACAATATTTGAATCTTCTCTGAATTCTTTTATGTATGATTGGTTATCTTTGCAAGTCTCTTCGAATTATCAGTTTGGTTTGGCCTACTAGATTGATCGTTCTTGCAATGGGAGAAGTGCTTAGCTTTGGGTTCAATCTTGCGGTGTCCTTTCCCAGTGACAGTAGGGGCAGCAAGGCACGTATTGTATTGTTGCCATCGAGGATAACAAGATGGGGTTTATATCATATTGCATGAGTTTATCCCTCTACATCATGTCATCTTGCTTAAAGCGTTACTCTGTTCTCTTGAACTTAATACTCTAGATGCATGCTGGATAGCAGTCGATGTGTGGAGTAATAGTAGTAGATGCAGGCAGGAGTCGGTCTACTTGTCTCGGACGTGATGCCTATATACATGATCATACCTAGATATTCTCATAACTATGCTCAATTATGTCAATTGCTCAGCAGTAATTTGTTCACCCACCGTAAATACTTATGCTCTTGAGAGAAGCCACTAGTGAAACCTATGGCCCCCGGGTCTATCTTCCATCATATTAATCTTCCAATACTTAGTTATTTCCTTTGCCATTTATTTTACTTTGCATCTTTTATTTCTCTTTATCATAAAAATACCAAAAATATTATCTTATCATATCTATCAGATCTCACTCTCGTAAGTGACCGTGTAGGGATTGACAACCCCTTATCGCGTTGGTTGTGAGGATTTATTTGTTTGTGTAGGTGCGAGGGACTTGTGCGTGGCCTCCTACTGAATTGATACCTTGGTTCTCAAAAACCGAGGGAAATTATGCTACTTTGCTACATCACCCTTTCCTCTTCAATGGAAAACCAACGCAAGTGCTCAAGAGGTAGCATGACTCACTCTCCCCACTCATTGCTATGCTTCTCCTAGATAGATCTTGCGTGATCGTAGGCAAAATTTTGAAATACTACGTTCCCCAATAGTGGCATCCGAGCCAGGTATATGCGTAGATGTTATATGCACGAGTAGAACACAAAGGAGTTGTGGGCGTGGGTATATACATATTGCTTGCCGTCACTAGTTGTTTCTTGATTCAGCGGTATTTTTGGATGAAGCGGCCTGGACCGACATTACATGACCGAAGTCATGAGACTGGTTCTACCGACGTGCTTTGCACATAGGTGGCTGGCGGGTGTTAGTTTCTCAAACATTAGTTGAATCGGATTCAATGAACAGGGTTCTTTTTGAAGATCAAAAATCAATCACTATACCACGTTGTGGTTTTGATGCGTAGGTAAGAACGGTTCTTGCTAGAAGCCCGTAGCAGCCACGTAAAACTTGCAACTACAGAGTAGAGGACGTCTAACTTGTTTTTGCAGGGCTTGCTGTGATGTGATATGGTCAAGATGTGATGATATATAAATTGTTTTATGAGATGATCATGTTTTGTAAAAGTTATCGGCAACTGGCAGGAGCCTTTATGGTTGTCGCTTTATTGTATGAAATGCAATCGCCATGTAATTGCTTTACTTTATCACTAAGAGGTAGCGATAGTCGTAGAAGCAATAGTTGGCGAGACGACAACGATGCTTCGATGGAAATCAAGGTGTCAAGCCGGTGACGATGGTGATCATGACGGTGCTTTGGAGATGGAGATCAAAGGCACAAGATAATGATGGCCATATCATATCACTTATTTGATTGCATGTGATGTTTATCCTTTATGCATCTTATTTTTCTTAGTACGGTAGTAGCATTATAAGATGATCTCTCACTAAATTTCAAGGTATAAGTGTTCTCCCTGAGTATGCACCGTTGCTACAGTTCGTCGTGCCGAGACACCACAGGATGATCGGGTGTGATAAGCTCTATGTTCACATATAACGGGTGCAAGCCAGTTTTGCACACGCAGAATACTCAGGTTAAACTTGACGAGCCTAGCATATGCAGATATGGCCTCAGAACACTGAGACCGAAAGGTCGAGCGTGAATCATATAGTAGATATGATCAACATAGTGATGTTCACCATTGAAAACTACTCCATCTGACGTGATGATCGGACATGGTTTAGTTGATATGGATCATGTGATCACTTAGATGATTAGAGGGATGTCTATCTAAGTGGGAGTTCTTAAGTAATATGATTACTTGAACTTTAAATTTATCATGAACTTAGTCCTGATAGTATTTGCATATCTATGTTGTAGATCAATTGCTCGCGTATAGCTTCCCCGTTTTATTTATGATACGTTCCTAGAGAAAACTATGTTGAAAGATATTAGTAGCAATGATGCAGACTAGCTCCGTGATCTGAGGATTATCCTCATTGCCGCACAGAAGAATTATGTCCTTGATGCACTGTTGGGCGACAGACCTATTGTAGGAGCAGATGCACACATTATGAACGTTTGGCAAGATCGGTATGATGACTACTTGATAGTTTAGTGTCGTGTGCTTTACGGCTTAGAACCGGGACTGCAAATATGTTTTGAACGACATGGAGAATATGACATGTTCCAAGAGTAGAAATTGGTATTTCAAACTCATGCCCGTGTTAATAGGTATGAGACCTCTGACAAGTATTTTGCCTACAAGATGGAGGAGAATAGCTCAACCAGTGAGCATGTGCTCGGAATGTATGAGTACTACAATCGCTTGAATCAAGTGGGAGTTAATCTTCCAGATAAGATAGTGATTGACAGAGTTCTCTAGTCACTATCACCAAGTTACTTGAACTTTGTGATGAACTATAATATGCAAGGGATGACAAAAACGATTCCCGAGCTCTTCGCGATGCTGAAATCGGCGAAGGTAGAAATCAAGAAAAGCATCAAGTGTTGATGGTTGACAAGACCACTAGTTTTGACTAAAAGGGCAAGGGAAAGAAAGGGAACTTCAAGAAGAATGGCAAGCAAGTTACCACTCCCATGAAGAAGCCCAAAGCTAGACCCAAGCCTGAAACTGAGTGCTTCTACTGCAAAGGAAATTGTCACTGGAAGCGGAACTGCCCCAAATACTTGGCGGATAAGAAGGATGGCAAAGTGAACAAAAGTATATATGATATACATGTTATTGATGTGTACTTTACTAGTGTTCATAGTAGCCCCTGGGTATTTGATACTGGTTCAGTTGCTATGATTACTAACTTGAAACAGGAGTTACAAAATGAACAGAGACTAGTTAAGGGCGAGGTGACGATGTGTGTTGGAAGTGATTCCAAGGTTGATAAAGATCACCACCGCACACTCCCTTTACCTTCGGGATTAGTGTTGAACCTAAAATAAATGTTATTTGGTGTTTGCGTTGAGCATAATATGATTGGATCATGTTTATTGCAATACGGTTATTCATTTAAGTCAAAGAATAATTGTTATTCTGTTTACATGAATAAAACCTTCTGTGGTCATACACCCAAGGTGAATGGTTTATTGAATCTTGATCGTAGTGATACATATTCATAATATTGATGCCAAAAGGGGCAAAGTTGATAATGATAGCGCAACATATTCGTGGCACTGCCATTTAGGTCATATTGGTGTAAAGCGCATGAAGAAACTCCATACAGATGATTTTTGGAATCACTTGATGCTTATGAACCATGCCTCATGGGCAAGATGGATAAGACTCTGTTCTCCGGAACAATGGAGTGAGCAACTGACTTATTGGAAATAATACATACTGATGTATGCAGTCCGATAAGTGTTGAGGCTCACGGCGGGTATCGTTATTTTCTGACCTTCACGGATGATTTGAGCAGATATGGGTATACCTACTTAATGAAACACAAGTCTAAAACATTTGAAAAGTTCAAAGTATTTCAGAGTGAAGTGGAAAATCATCGTAACAAGAAAATAAAGTTTCTATGATCTAATCGTGGAGGTGAATATTTGAGTTGCGATTTTGGCCTTCATTTAAAAACAATGTGGAGAAGTTTCACAACTCATGCCACCAGGAACACCACAGAGTAATGGTGTGTCCGAACGTCGTAACCGTACTTTATTAGATATGGTGCGATCTATGATGTCTCTTACCGATTTACCAATATCGTTTTGGGGTTATGCATTAGAGACAGCTGCATTCATGTTAAATAGGGCACCATTTAATCCGTTGAGATGACACCGTATGAACTATGGTTTAGCAAGAAACCTAAGCTGTCGTTTCTTAAAAGTTTGAGGTTGCGATGCTTATGTGGAAAAGCTTCAGCCTGATAAGCTCGAACCCAAATCGGAGAAGTGCGTCTTCGTAGGATACCCAAAAGAAACTGTTGGGTACACCTTCTATCACAGATCCGAAAGGCAAGATATTCGTTGCTAAGAATGGATCCTTTCTAGAGAAGGAGTTTCTCTCGAAAGAAGTGAGTGGGAGGAAAGTAGAACTTGATGAGGTAATTGTACCTTCTCCCGAATTGGAAAGTAGTTCATCACAGAAATCAGTTCCAGTGATGCCTACACCAATTAGTGAGGAACTTAATGATGATGATCATGAAACTTCGGATCAAGTTACTACTGAACCTCGTAGGTCAACCAGAGTACGTTCCACACCAGAGTGGTACGGTAATGCTGTTCTAGAGGTCATGTTACTTGACCATGATGAACCTACGAACTATGAGGAAGCGATGATGAGCCCAGATTCCTCAAAATGGGTTGAGGCCATGAAATCTAAGATAGAATCCATGTATGAGAACAAAGTGTGGACTTTGGTGGACATGCCCGATGATCGGCAAGCCATTGAGAATAAATGGATCTTCAAGAGGAAGATGGACACTGATAGTAGTGTTACTATCTACAAAGCTCGACTTGTCGCGAAAGGTTTTCGACAAGTTCAAGGAGTTGACTATGATGAGACCTTCTCACCCGTAGCGATGCTTAAATCCATCTGAATCATGTTAGCAATTGCCGCATTTTATGATTATGAAATTTGGAAAATGGATGTCAAAACTGCATTCCTTAATGGATATCTTAAAGTAGAGTTGTATATGATGCAACCAGAAGGTTTTGTCGATCCAAAAGGTGCTAACAAAGTGTGTAAGCTCCAGCGATCCATTTATGGACTGGTGCAACCATCTCGGAGTTGGAATATACGCTTTGATAATGTGATCAAAGCATATGGTTTTATATATAGACTTTTGGAGAAGCCTGTATTTACAAGAAAGTGTGTGGGAGCTCTGTAGCATTTCTGATATTATATGTGGATGACATATTGTTGATCGCAAATGATACTGAATTTCTGAATAGCCTAAAAGGATACTTGAATAAGAATTTTTCAATGAAAGACATCGGTGAAGCTGCTTACATATTGGGCGTCAAGATCTATAGAGATAGATCAAGACACTTGATAATTTTTTTCAATGAGTACATACCTTGACAAGTTTTTGAAGTAGTTCAAAATGGAACAGTCAAAGAAGGAGTTCTTGCCTGTGTTGCAAGGTGTGAAGTTGAGTAAAGACTCAAGACTCGACCACGGCAGAAAATAGAAAGAGAATGAAAAGTCATTCCCTATGCCTCAGTCATAGGTTCTATAAAGTATGCTATGCTGTGTACCAGACCTACTGTATACCTTAGCATGATTTTGGCAAGGGAGTGCAATAGCGATCTAGGAGTAGATCACTGGACAGCGGTCAAAATTATCCTTAGAGGACTAAGGAAATACTTCTCGGTTATGGAGGTGATAAAAGAATTTGTCGCAGAGAGTTACGTCGATGCAAGCTTTTGACACCGATCTAGATGACTCTAAGTCTCGATCTAGATACATATTGAAAGTGGGAGCGATTAGCTAGAGTATCTCTATGCAGAGTATTGTAGACATAGAAATTTGCAAAATACAAACAGATCTGAATGTTGCAGACCCGTAGACTAAACTTATCTCACAAGCAAAACATGATCACTCTTTGGGTCTTAATCACATAGCGATGTGAACTAGATTATTGACTCTGGTAAACCCTTTGGGTATTAGTCACATGAAGATGTGAAACTAATCACATAAAGATGTAAACTATTGGTGTGAAATCACATGACGATGTGAACTAGATTATTGACTCTAGTGCAAGTGGGAGACTGAAGGAAATATGCCCTAGAGGCAATAATAAAGTTGTTATTTATATTTCCTTATATCATGATAAATGTTTATTATTCATGCTAGAATTGTATTAACCAGAAACTTAGTACATGTGTGAATACATAGACAAACAGAGTGTCCCTAGTATGCCTCAACTTGGCTAGCTCGTTAGTTAAAGATGGTTAAGTTTCCTAGCCATGGACATGTGTTGTCATTTGATGAACGGGATCACATCATTAGAGAATGATGTGATGGACTAGACCCATCCGTTAGCTTAGCATTATAATCTTTTAGTTTATTGCTATTGCTTTCTTCATGACTTATACATGTTCCTATGACTATGAGATTATGCAACTCCCGAATATCGGAGGAACACTTAGTGTGCTATCAAACATCACAACGTAACTAGGTGATTATAAAGATGCTCTACAGGTGTCTCCGATGGTTTTTGTTGAGTTGGCATAGATCGAGATTAGGATTTGTCACTCCAATTGTCGGAGAGGTATCTCTGGGCCCTCTCGGTAATGCACATCACTATAAGCCTTGCAAGCAATGTGATTAATGAGTTAGTTGTGGGATGATGCATTATGGAACGAGTAAACAGACTTGCCGGTGACGAGATTGAACTAGGTATGATGATACCGACGATCGAATCTCGTACCGATGAAAAAGGGAACAATGTATGTTGTTATGCGGTTTGACCGATAAAGATCTTCGTAGAATATGTAGGAGCCAATATGAGCATCCAGGTTCCGCTATTGGTTATTGATTGGAGATGTGTCTCGGTCATGTCTAGATAGTTCTCGAACCCGTAGGGTCCGCACGCTTAACGTTTGATGATGATTTGTATTAGGAGTTATGTGATTTGATGACCGAAGTTTGTTCGGAGTCCCTGATGAGATCACGGACATGACGAGGAGTCTCAAAATGGTAGAGAGGTAATGATTCATATATTGGAAGGCTATATTCGGACATCGGAAAGGTTCCGAGTGATTTGGGTATTTTTCGGAGAATCGGGGAGTTACGGGAATTCACCGGAGGAAGTATTGGGCCTTATTGGGCTTTAGTGGAAAGGAGAGAAGGGCCACAAGGGGAGGCAGCGCGCCCCCCATGGGCTGGTCTAAATTGGACTAGGAGGGGGCGGCGCCCCCTCTTTCCTTCTCCCTCTCCCTCTCCTTCCTTCTTCTCCTACTTGGACTAGGAAAAGGGGAAACCTACTACTAGGAGTAGGAATCCCCCTTTGGGCGCGCCCCTTGAGGCTGGCCCTCCTCCTCCTCCCCTCCTTTATATACGGGGGAGGGGGGCACCCCATAGACACAGAAGTTGATTTCTTAGCCGTGTGCGGTGTCCCCCTCCACAGTTTTCCACCTCGGTTATATTGTCGTAGTGCTTAGGCGAAGCCCTGCGTCGGTAACTTCATCATCACCATCACCACGCCGTCGTGCTGATAAAACTCTCCCTCGGCCTCAGCTGGATCTAGAGTTCGAGGGACATCACCGAGCTGAACGTGTGCAGATTGCGGAGGTGCCGTGCATTCGGTACTTGATCGGTTGGATTGCGAAGACGTTCGATTACATCAACCACGTTACTTAACGCTTCCACTTTTGGTCTATGAGGGTACGTGGACTCACTCTCCTCGCTTGATGCTATGCTTCTCCTAGATAGATCTTACGCGATCGTAGGCAAAATTTTGAAATACTACGTTCCCCAACATGATTGGTATCTTGAAAATGCCTCCTTATGCAAAGTATATGAAATACATCATCACAAATAAGAGAAAAATACCGGAAACTGAAATCTCCACTATGCTTGCTAATTACACTTTTAAAGATGGAGTACCTAAAAAACTTGGAGATCCGTGAATTCCAACTATACCTTGCTCTATCAAAAAGAATTACGTGAAAACTGCTTTGTGTGATTTAGGAGCTGGTGTTAGTGTTATGCCTTTCTCTTTATATAAAAGACTTGACTTGAATAAACTCACACCTACTGAAATATCTTTGCAAATGGCTGATAAATCAACTGCCATACCTATCGGTATCTGTGAGGATGTGCTCGTTGTTGTTGCTAATGTTACTATTTTGACTGACGTTGTTATACTTGAGATGCGTGAGGACGACAACATGTCGATTATCCTTGGTAGACCCTTCTTGAATACTGCAGGGGCTATTATTGATTGCAATAAAAGCAAGGTCACTTTTCGTATCAATGGTAATGAGC
Source organism: Triticum urartu (assembly GCF_003073215.2). Taxonomy (NCBI): domain Eukaryota; kingdom Viridiplantae; phylum Streptophyta; class Magnoliopsida; order Poales; family Poaceae; genus Triticum; species Triticum urartu. The sequence continues at coordinate 603,133,018 of NC_053024.1, read as the reverse complement.
ATACGGTGCACTATCCGAAGAAACAATTCCAAGTTAATGGTAATAATGTTATTGAAATATCTCCGACAATCACTATTGGAAGTTTTCAAATACCTCTACCTACAGTCAAAAATAAATATGAAATACTTATTGTTGGGGAAATGCATATCCCCATTGAGGTAACTTAGTGATTTACGGAAGTTCTTCGGTTTCATGCTAATCAAAAGTGGTTGTTAATAAGACTTGATCAACCTTATTAATGGATCATTTTTGAATGGTATGAAGTTGATGAATTTAGTAAGCACCACTTTCTGTCCCTACTTTTTATTCTCTATTTTTATCAGTTAGATAAAATAAAATACCAAGTCTGTTTTCTGAATTTCCCGTGCAACAAAAAATGACCCAAAAATAAAAGTTCTTAGAATGCCCTGAAAAATTAATGCGAATTTTTTCTAAATATTTGAGATTTTTTTGTGCAATAAACATCAGAGGGAGGTGCACCACATGGGCACAACCCACCTGGGCGCGCCCTGGTGGGTTGTGGTCCCCACATGGGCCCCTCACTTATCTCTTTAGCCCACATCATCACTTACCCCAGAAAAAAAATCCCCATCGCTCTCTCTCCCGTGTTCTTGAGCTCAAACCCGCGGATTTCGATCTCTTTGCTCGAAGCTCCATTTCCGAAACTATTTCGGGGGATTGTTGCTTGGTATGTGACTCCACCATTTGTCCAATTAGTTTTTGTTTTAGTGGCTTATACTTTGAATAATTAGCTACTCTTGGTGCTGTTGTAGATGTGCTTACATGTTAAATTATTAGTGTTCTAAGTAGTTTGAATGCTTGCTATGGCTTCTATGTATCCCTATAAGTAGTTGCTATCAATCTTACAAAGTTTGGTTGACAAATTTTTGTCACTCCAAAATTTTTATTTTCAGAAAATTGTACGCGGACATGATGAACCTATCTGGAAGGAGTTCTTCGAGGAGACGATCCTCGGGGGCATCTTCTAGTGACAGTTCTGCTCGTCGGTCTTATGTTGAACCAAGTGAAAATTTCACGCGAGATGCCGCCACCAAGACATGTTTATGGCCTAGCGATGAATATATGGTGCATGTGGGCATTAAGGAGGAATTTGAGCAATATGTTCACAATGCTGGCCTCGGTCCCTACCTCTCAGATAACTGTGAACAACACCAACTTCTCACTGAATCATTTGTCAAAGGATTTAAATATTTTCCACGTGAGTCTAGGGTGTCGTTTATGCTTTATGATAATCCATTTACTATCCCACTGGAGAATTTTGCTTACCATTGCAAACTTCCATTTTGGGGTTCGCTTGATGAGCCACCAATAGTTGAGTTCGAGTCTTTCTTGACTAGCCTTTGCTACGGTGGAAATAGGGGAGTGAGACAAGGAAGAATAAAGAGCATTCACTTTCCCGCAATTCAGTATTTTGCATTATTTAACGGGAAATACATAGTAGGCAAGCAAGACTGTAGCATACTTTGTGTGCCAGACTTGAGCCTCCTTCACACCGCTCTCATTGGTGAAAGGAATTATAACCTTGGAGCGGCTGTTGCACGTAGACTTCAGCACAATGCTAACAGTGGTTGGTTCTATGGTGGAATTTATGCCGCACGTTTAGCATGAGAGCTGGGTGTTTCGCCTTTGCCCGTTGATCCTATCCTACCCACGCGATATTTAGATTTTGACACTTTGAAGGAACACAAGATCCTTAAGGGAAAGGTTGATAATTTCACTTACAATCTAATGTTTAACCAAAAATCTATTGTGGACACATATTTGCCTGCGCCCGCTCTTTTAAAATAATAACAACAAGGGAATATATTTTGTTCTCGAGAGCGAGGCCCGAGATCATAACGCAGCAGTGGTGGCAGCACATCGTGCTGAGGCATCCGCACCGAGAGCCTCCGTGAGCTACCACGCCAACTACTACCCTCCAGGCTACTGATTCACTACCAAGTTAGGCCAATGGCCTAAGCTTGGGGGAGTACATGTCTCTCACCGACTTTACATCCATGTCCACTTATTCCATTTGTCGGTGTTCACACTTTTTCATTATATCATCCATGCTTAGAATTATTTTCTTACTTTCTTCTTGTGTGTTTGATAAACTTTAGAAAAACCAAAAAAATTAGTTGTAGTTAATTTACTTTCTATGCATGCTTAGTAGTAGTACTAAAAAGAAAATCCAAAAAGGTTTCCTTGTTCTTCATTTGCTTGTTGGGAGCTTTCCCGTGTAAATAGTTTTTCTTGTTTTTTTGCTTTTCCCTTTTATTTGCTTGCTAAAGAAAACCAAAAACTCCAAAAATATTTCAGTGTGTTTCTCTGAATTTATTTTCTTTTTATTCGAGTTGTATCGAGGAGAAGACCGTGATGAAAATTTGGCTCTCATATGAATAATTGTTGATCTAATAAAGAGCCCATTTTACCTTGTCTTCTCCTGTTGAATAAAATCTTTGCAGATTCTAGCTTAGTGCATGGCACTCTTGCACTATTATTATTTTCATATCATTCGGTCGTGCAAGTGAAAGGCAATAATGACGACATTCGATGAACTGGCTGTGGCAAAGAGAAACTGGTATGGACTCGACTTGTTCTATTTGTGTAAATATGTTTAACCTAGCACCCAGACTTCAGCCCATTATGTTTAAACATGTTTGCAATGACAATTAGAGATTATAGTTTCTCATGCCATGCATAAGTAGCTGGGAGTTAATAATGATTTATCTTGGATATCAACATAGCGTTAAGATGATTACGATGCAGTATGATGATATGGTATCCTCCTCTGAATGTTCAAGTGGCTTAACTTGGTACATGTTCATGCATGTAGTTGAATCAAAACCAACATAGCCTCTATAATGTTTATGTTCATGGTGTTCATATCCTACTCGTGCTAGTGTCCAATGTTACTTACGCATAATGCATGGTTATGATCGTTGTTGCTCTCTTGCTGGCCGCTTCTCAATCTAAATTGCTAGCCTTCACCTGTACTAAGTGGGATTCTGCTTGTACATCAAAAACCTTGAACCCAAAGTTATTCCAGATGAGTCCACCATACCTACCTATATACGGTATTACCCTGCTGTCCTAAGTAAATTTGCATGTGCCACCTCTAAAAACTTCTAAAAATGTATCCGTTTTGTGTGCCTGGATCGTTTATGGAACGACAGGAGGTGGTCGATATCTTCCATGCTAAGCGGGTTATTCTCAGGCCGAGTGTTTATTCACTCGCCATTACACGAGAAAATGGGTGGTAATAGGGATTCCCAGTCCCGAACTCAAAAACGCAAATAATTAAACAAAACTCCCCCGAGACTGATGTTGGTATGGACGACACCCGTTGTTTTGGACAAGCCGTGGAGTGTGATTGTTGATGGAGGGGGAGTAAACCTTTACTTTTATCGCTTGGGAACCGCCACTAGCATGCTTAGCATGGAAGATGTTGATAACTGATGGTCGTGAAGTAAATGAGAAGGGTGCATGTCTCAAAATTTCATTTACCTCTGTTTTAAAATTTGAGCTCTCGCACCTCTGCAAATCACTGCTTCTCTCTGCGAAGGGACTATATATTTACTTTTATGTTGTGTCATCACCCTCTAGAACAAGTGCCAGAAACTGAGTGGACCACAGCGGTCATGATTTATGCATTGTATGTAGCTAATGTTGGGTGCATTATGACTGGATCTTTTCTACCATGAATTACAATGTTTAGTCGCTGCTTGAACGTTGGAGGTGCTCTGCATTTATGTTTTGTGGTCTTAGAAAGGGCTAGCGAGATACCACTATTGTCATCAACGTGTTGCCGTTTGAGATATCTTATTATTGCTCGCTAGCTGATTATGTCATTGATATGAGACATTATAGTCTTTAAGAGTTATTGTCGACATGGTTAGTTATTATGTTGGCTGCAAACCTGGGTGTTGTTTAAGCTTATTTATGCAAACAAGAGCAAAAGAGTTCGTAAAAGTTTTTCTTTCTCACTTTCAGGTTATCAACTGAATTGCTTGAGGACAAGCAAAGGTTTAAGCTTGGGGGAGTTGATACGTCTCCAACGTATCTACTTTTTCTCACGCTTTTCCACTTTTTTGGACTCTAATTTGCATGATTTGAATGAAACTAACCCTGGACTGACGCTATTTTCAGCAGAACTACCATGGTGTTCTTTTTGTGCAGAAATAAAAGTTCTCGGAATGGAACGAAACTTAGCGAGGAATATAATATATAAGAATTTCTAGAGCCAAGACCTATTGGAGAGGGGCCCCTGGGTGGGCACAACCCACCAGGGCGCGCCCCCCTCTCCTGGCGCACCCAGGTGGGTTGTACCCACCTGGTGGCCCCGCAGACCTCAACCCTGACACTATAAATTCCTATTTTCGGAGAAAAAAATAAGGGAGAAAGAATTATCACGATCTACGAGACGGAGCCGCCACCAAGACCTGTTCTTCCTCGGGAGGGCAGATCTGGAGTCCGTTTGGGGCTCCGGAGAGGGGGATCTTCGTTCTTCGTCATCACCAACCCTTCTCCATCGCCAATTCCATGATGCTCCCCACCGGGAGTGAGTAATTCCTTCGTAGGCTCGCTGGTCGATGAGGAGTTGGATGAGATTCATCATGTAATTGAGTTAGTTTTGTTAGGGCATGATCCCTAGTATCCACTATGTTCTTAGATTGATATTGCTATGACTTTGTCATGCTTAATGCTTATCACTTTGGGCCCGGGTGCCATGATTTGAGATCTGAACCGTTTATGTTATCATCATTATATCCATGTTCTAGATCCGATCTTGCAAGTTATAGTCACCTACTACGTGTTATGATCCGGCAACCCCGGAGTGACAACAACCGGGCCCACTCCCGGTGACGACCGTAGTTTGAGTAGTTCATGTATTCACTATGTGTTAATGCTTTGTCCCGGTTCTCTATTAAAAGGAGGCCTTAATATCCCTTAGTTTCCAATATGGACCCCGCTGCCATGGGAGGGTAGGACAAAAGATGTCATGCAAGTTCTTTTAATAAAGCACGTATGACTATTTATGGAATACATGCCGACATTATATCGATGAACTAGAGCTAGTGCCGTATCGCCCTAGGTTATAACTTTCACATGATGAATATCATCCATCAAGTCAGCGATCCAATGCCTGCAAACTTTTCCATATTGTTTCTGCTAAGTTACTACTGCTATCATCACTTTTGCACTTGCTACAAAATTACTGCTATCACTGTTACTGTTACTATTGCTGCTACTACTACTATCAAAACTATCAAACTACTTTTCTACTGATCACTTTGCTGCAGATAATTAATCTCCAGGTCTGGTTGAATTGACAACTTAGTTGCTAATATCTTCAAATATTCTTTGGCTCCCCTTGTGTCGAATCTATAAATTTGGGTTGAATACTTTACCCTCGAAAACCGTTGCGATCCCCTAAACTTGTGGGTTATCAGCAGCCGACGAGCCTGACGCAGCCGGGGATGAGGCCGGCGAGGCAGGCCTTAAGGACGCTGCGCAGACGCGGCAGAGGTGGGTGGCGATGGAGAGGTCCTGGTCGGAGCTGGGCGGCGACGGCCGGCGCAGGGCGACGGGCAGACAGACGCGCGGACGACGGCTGTGAGGGGCAGCCTGTTGCGTGAGGCCGCTGGGTCGGTGAAGGAGTCGGCCGGTCGCGCCAGGGTTGGAGTAGAGGCGCACGGGGGTCGACGGCGGCGGCGGGCGACGTAAACCGATGTTAGAATGGAAAACCAAAAATAAACGCCGATCAAAGCGACCAACGGGAGAGAGAAAAAGTCGGATCAAAGGATCGGGAAAAAGACTCTCCAGGGCAACGGGTCAACATGACCGGTGGGCGAACCCTAGGTACGGGAGGCGTGGCTCCCGGCGACGGTCATGGAGGCCGGCGGCCCCTCGGGCGGCGCGCGGAGCAGAAGCTGCGAGCGGCGGTTAGGGTTGGATCGGTTAGGTTGATGCCATGTTAGAAGGGAGAGAGAGGATATTGGCAGAATATGATGGATGTATTATTGAGCCTCGAGGATGAGTATATATTGAATACAATATTTGGAGGGAAGAAGCCTCTCATAGAGATAAGGTAGGAGACAGATCACAAATTCTAAACTACCAAATACATGTATCCCAAATATATCTCTAACATAGGGCAAATAATTTTTGTTGCTTGTAGATGGCTCTTCAATTGTCCCTGGACCTCTCGAGGCTGAGCTAGCAAAATGTGAGGAGAGGCCAATAGCATCTACGGCTGGACGCCCCAAACCAGTCTCGAACGCCCGATCAAACGACCCGATCACAGACCGGTCGCGAAAATTTGACCCAGACGGGCCTTAGACGCCCAGACTAATCGGCACCCCTCATATCTAGCCCAAAAATGGGGCAGAGATGGGGGATGCCCGGGCGCATCCGCCATGTGGATTGACGCTGGGGTCCCATACGAAAACAGTCGGAAACCCGACGGTTCGAAGATCGTCTCCTTCGTAGGACTGATGTCGCTGCGTGACTTTGCTCCGGCGAGCCGCATATTGCCTTGCTTGGCAATTTAATCCGACCGCCGGCACCGAAATCCTACCCCTACACATTTTCGTCCTCCCGTCCACCGCCACCGCCACTTTCTACTCCCCGTCCGCAACCACTAGTAGCCATGCCCCATGCCACCGGGTGAAGAGCTACCCATTTCTTTCGAGTGCCGGTTGCATCTCCTTGAGCAGATCCGGGCAAGGCGCGAAGCCCGAGTCGCCGCGGGGCTACCTCCGGATGCAGTGGATTCGGAGGAGGAGGAGGAGGAGGAGGATGTAGGTGACCTTAGGGACGCGGATCTGCAGGAAGAGCAACATGCCATCCTCGATTCCCTCCGACCTGAGTTGGATCGGAGGCCAAACAGGAGATGGAGGCGGAGCACGCCGCAGAGGGGAAGGAGATGCTCATCTGCATGGATGAGGTTGAGAAAGAGGAGCCGGAGCCCTTCTACGCGCCCGTTCACCCGGCGCTCAGCATCGACGTCGTGGATATCTCCGATGACGAAGATTAATTAAGAATAATACGTAGTATGTGGTACATATAATTTTTTTGCATGCTTTGTATGGATTTAAGGGTTGAAATATGAGAGATCCGGATGCAGAGTAGCATATTTGAGATGTGACTGGGCACTATCCGCGGACACGTCTGGTCACGTCCGCTGACGTTTGAGAGATTGGATTTGCCAAGTCCATGCTGTGAGACTGGTCTTGTAGTGGTCCCAAACGCCGCACATGGTGGGAGCCGACTAGCAGAGATCATCTCATTGTTCAGTGCTGGAGCAGCAGATTGGCCAAAAACATGTACTCTCTCTGATTCATATTGTAAGACGTTTTTTGACACCAGATTCAAAAAAAAATTACATTATGGCCCAGAAACATTTATCACGTTGTTGACGTTGCTGGCCTGGTGGTCAGGGAATGGATAGCTGAAGTGCGGAAGATCAGCCGTACGCACAACAAAGCCGGGCATGCCACCGAACGACGTGTTGGCTTGCAAACGTATGAGAAGAGATAAGTATTACCAGTACAAATGCCCGTGCGTTGCATCATACGAAAAAGAGACACAACCAGCTTCATATTTCATTGTGTATCATTTTATATATCCAATTTTAATAAACATCAATAATAAGGTAATACACTATTATTGCTTTTTGTAGAATCAAGTTTCGACGTGAAGAAGCCAACTTAGTGTTCTTCATCAGTTGCAAGAGCAGTTTCGCATGGAATAGTTTAAAATTGTTTTTTTTGCTTTTCTGGAAAACATGAAAATTTCCTTATTTTTTATAGAAGTTAAGGTTTACATAAAAATTGGAACACTTCTTTAAGAATCTTAAACGTTTATGAAAATTAGAACATTCCTAAAAAACATTACTAACAGACGTTTTTCTTTAAAGAATGCTTTGATATTTTTGTACATTTCTAAATGAAATTTTTAAATAAAAAGGACTTTTTAAGATTTTATGATTTTAAAATAGTGCAAACATATTTTTTGAAACAAAAATAATGTGAACATGTGTAAAACTGTGAACATTTTTAAACTAATTTCTTCATTAAACAAATTAAACCGGTTACATGCAAGGTCGGGTCCCGTGCTCTACATATAGTTATAAATCGGAAGAATTGATCTTAAGATTACTAAGTAAAACCAAGTATAACAGTAAGAAAAAGATCCGAATGAGTAATTGGAATGTATCAAGTCCTGAAGAATCATATTAGGTGTTTTATAGTTAGTGGGCGGATACATGACCATCAGTACAACACTACTTATTTTCCGATCAATTGTTTCGTCCAAGCACCATCAACTGCTCATTATGGAGAGTCGAAGACCATTGAAGCAACTATTGAAGCAAAAGGGCAACAAGCTAACTATTCGGCTGATCTCCAGCAACAGAGGCGGCAAGGTGGCGTCAGAGAAGGTCAGGTCAAGCCTGACGAACGTGTCCTTCAAGGTGTACGGCGTGTGTCGTTCCTATGTGCTGGTACGCCAAAGAGTTCCCGCCCATCTCGCCGCTGGCGTCGTACATAGGGTGGCACAGGAAAATTTTGTAGCCTGACTAGATCTCCTCTGATGACTAGATCCCCTCTGATTGCAGCAAGGAATTTGCGCCATTGCCACACTTCAAAGCTGGAATATGTATTTCAGGGAGACTATGTCGAGTGACAGTGGACCTTAGCTTCTGTCTTATAAGAAGATCCTATAAGACAAACTGTACTTCATGAATTGGAGTAAGACAATTATTGTCATTATTCTTCTGAACAACTAATAAAATGAAATCATGGGCATCCAACTCACATTTAGCATGCATACATCACGAAGCACGTCCTTCTATCAGAATAAATAATACTCCCTTCGTTCCTAAATATTTGTCTTTCTAGACATTTCAAATGACTAGTACATACGGTTGCATGTAGACATATTTCAGAGTGTAGATTCACTCATTTTGCTCCGTATATAGTCACTTGTTGAAATGCCTAGAAAGACAAGTATTTAGGAACGGAGGGAGTAGTATAATTCTCAGAAAACATATTTGTGTTTTGACTGACTTAGGGAAAACAGAAGTTTTAGAATGTTTTCTTCCCTGATGGAAACTTGCTTTGCTTCCCTCACACGATTACTTCCAATACAACATATTAGATACAAATTATATATATATATATATATATATATATTAATTTTCTTTTTATGGAAGAAACATGCATGTGTAGAACGGTAGTGATATCATGTTTAGAGTTAACTACTCAACATTAAATGTTTGGCACATAGCATTTTTGCAGCTTGATAGACAATCAAAGAGGTATTGCAAAAGCTGGAGCATGTACCAGATAATTTGCAGAATTATAACATCTGGAGGTGCCTTCAAAGTTACATGACTGTTCTATGTCACTTAAAAAGGTTAAATTGCTATTAGATTAAGAGACTGCATTCCTTCTACAAAGTTACTACTCGTACAATTTTAGAAACACGCCCAAATGCAGATTTGTATGAACAACCTAAACTATGCAATTGCAGTTTCAGACTTTTAATACCACTTGACACCAATATTATCAGAAGTATAGATGGAAGTGCATACTTCGTACTTTATCACATCGACTTGTGACAACAGAAAGGATAACTAAGCACAATGTGCACATGAACCACACTGCTAATTCAAGTCCAATAAACCACGTGAGTTTTTAGGAAAAAGAATGTTATATGATCCAAATGAAAATGTTATTTAGGTATACATAGTGTCGATCTATACTGTTGTGGCCTTAAGAGAAGCAGTAGACATCGAGATAAAAACATACTACAGGTAGATAACATAAGGGCCAGGATCCAATATTCAGTAAGAACAATTAAAACACCAAGTCACCAAATCAAAATATGTCCATTTGCGCGCTTGTACAGAGATTGAACATGCTGAAACGCAATGGAAGTAAATATCACATGGGTAGCTTATTATATTGTCCTAAAGTGATCTTCTCATACTGAAATCATATAGAAAGTAAATAGCAGATTATATCGTCCTAAGTGATCTTGCTAGAGAGGATTATCCAGAGAAATGGCAAAGCAGAACTATAATTAACCTTGACCTGTTTGCGGCATTTGCCCCCCAAGGCAACCTGGGACATTTACAGATCCATACTTTACACACCTCATAGAGTCACCGGCATCTTGCCACAGTAGGCCAATACCTAGCCACTCATAGTACGATCATTGTCCATTGTTCTGGCTTGCTGCATTCCTGGATTGCAGTACACCTGAAATTGTAGGAGTTCATAACCTGGACACCACAGAGAAAGCTTCATTGGTTGAGAAAATTCGTTGCTTTTCACCAGCTGCTGTAAGGGAAAGTACCAATCACCCCTTTGATCCTCCCTCTAATATCAACAAGCTGACAAAGTGGCAACGGAGCCCAAGGCTTAGCACATTATTTCAATCGATTTGTCTGCAACTTGCGAATGTCCTGCATATTATAATTAAAGCGGTGCAGACCCTATGGAAGGCAAGCCGAAGGAAGAGCACAAGTTTTCTATGGAGGAGTGGCTGGGACTGCCCAGACACAATAGATCGGGAGCAACAGCTTTGATCGTCGGGGCGGGAGCGCCGCTGCCACGGCATAGAGCCGCCGCTGGAGAGAAGCGACAAGAGGGGACACATGAGAGGTTTCCATGGCCGGCAGCGCAGAGCTGTGGCAGCTGATTTTGCAACAGAGTTAAGAAATGTCTGAATTACTACCTACAAGAACATGAGTTGCATCCTCTAGTTGATTTATTCCATGACCCCAATCCAATTTCTTCACTCCATCCCTACAGGCAACACTTGTGCAAAGAAATCAAGACCAGAGCAGTAACTATCAATCAGATTTATACCAAAGTGAATCCCTAGTACCCGCTAACTGAAAAAGGTAATGATATTGGCATCTATATTACTGAAAGTGCAATACAATATATATACTTTCAGTTTTGCTACTCTATGTTCAGTAAGTAACCATGGGTTCAGGAGTTTTTTTTCGAAAAGGGGGGACTCCCCGGCCTCTGCATCAGAACGATGCATACTGCCACAATTATAAATAAATAAGGTAGTTCAACAAGGTCTTGCAGTCTGGAAACAAATGAAAGGCTAGCTCACAAAGAGCCACAAAGCCAAAAACAAAAGGCCCAAAAGCCACAACCGGCTGGCAAAATAAAGATAGGTAAACTAATCGTCTATCCTATTACATGACCGCCATCCAAACCGGTTGAAGATATCCCGCGCCACCATCTCCCGCCGGACAGATCCAGTAGCCAAACGCTCCCTGGCCTCCGTCGGAGTGAGTAAGGACCACATACGGATTAGCGCAGTAGCCCTGAACAAAACCTGCAAAAAATGAATAATTGTTGTTCTGTTAAAAGCCAAATCATTTATGCAGTTCCAAATTGACCATAACAACGCACATGCTCCTACGCAGATTTGTCTAGCTGTCTCGGACTCTATCCCAACAAGCCACGTTCCAAATAACGAACTGACTAAAATCGGAGGAGTAATGTTAAAGGCAATTTGCATCGTGTGCCACAACACTCTCGCCAACGGGCAATCAAAGAAAAGGTGCTTGATAGATTCGTCTCGATTACTGAAACTACACCTAGTAGATCCTGTCCAGTTGCGCTTAACCAAATTATCTTTTGTTAAGATGACTTGTTTATGTACAAACCACATAAACACTTTGATTTTCAAAGGAACCTTGACTTTCCAAACATGTTTGGAACTAGGAATAACACTAGAGTTGATGACATCAATATACATCGACTTGACAGTGAATACTCCAGACGTAGTAAGCTTTCAACACAACTGATCGGGCTGATGAATGAGCTGAACCTCCATCAGTCTACTCACCAGATGAAGCCATGCTTCCCATCGGTCACTAATAAGCACCCTCCTAAACTGAATATTAAGGGGCGTTGACTGCAAAATCGTTGCGACCAGAGCATCACGTCGCCGCACAATAAGATACAGGGACGGATACTGCAGAGCCAACGGCGTTTCACCCAGCCAAGTATCCTCCCAGAATCGAGTGTTGTTGCCATTACTAACAATAAACTTTGTTCTATTAAAGAAAGCAGCTTTGACTCTCATAAGCCCCTTCCAAAACGGTGGGTCAGTCGGTCTCACTGTCGCCTGTGACAAAGTCTTAGAGTGCAAACTTGCTACATAGAATCTACGCCCAAGTTGCCTCAGTCTCAGCTGATAGCTTAAATAGCCACTTACTGAGAAGGCATATGTTGTTGACTTCTAGATTGTCAATACCAAGACCCCCCTGGTCCTTCGGTCGGCAAATAATATCCCATTTGGCTAGTCGGTATTTTCTCTTAAGTTCATCACTCTGCCAGAAGAAACAAGACCGATAGAAGTCCAGCCTTTTCCTAACCCCAACTGGGACTTCAAAGAAGGATAAAATAAACATAGGCATACTCATGAGCACCGAATTAATAAGAATCAATCGGCCTCCATAAGATATGAGTTTACCCTTCCAGCAGCTCAGTTTCTTCTCAAACCGATCCTTGATGCACTTCCGTTCTCTGTTTGTCAGCTTACGATGGTGAATGGGAATACCAGGTATGTAAAAGGTAGTGCTCCCAATTCACATTCGAACATTTGCTTATAAGCCTCTTGTTCTTCTTTGGCTCTACCAAAACAGAACAACTCGCTTTTATGGAAGTTAATCTTCAAACCGGTCAATTGTTCAAATAAGCATAACAATGGGTTCGGGAGATAAACTCATATGTTCAGAATACATCCAACTGTGAAAGGCTGGTTACACTTCAAATATATGTTGAGATGTCTATTCATGTGTATGCCATTGCAAAGCTAATAGATGAGTAAAGCAATTGGATTTCATTAGTACCACTATAACTGAAGAATAACCAAGCAGATTTCAGTATGCAATTGGATTTCATTAGTCCTATATGAGTAAGGCTATCACAGATTACCAAATCCATCAAGCACTATAACTGAGGAATAACCAATTCAAACAATGACAAGCAAGCAAATATTTTCAAAAGGAGAACCCGATCTTTCAAGCAGCAGCAGGGACGCGCACGAGCGCGCGAGCAGCAACAGTCGCCGCGCACGGGCTCGCCAGCACGACAGGGGACAGGAAAATAAACCAAACAGGGGTCAAACATACCTCTGGTGTAGCCGCCGCTGGCGACATTGGAGTGCTCTACGGCTATTCTTGTACCTCTGGCGAACTCGGTGTTTCTTCCTCCGGCGAACTCGGCGAAGACATTGGATGTTTCGTCCAAATATAAAATTGATCTCATGGAGATTCTGGCCGACTACCCTTCCTTCTTATAGTAGGAAACAACAACCAGGGTTGGGAACTCCATTGAATTGTGTTCGACAAGGACACGACCTGCAATCCGATCCAAATCAAGCATGGGTCTCGTGCGCGAGCATGGCGCCGCTCACGACCCGCAGCCCCTGAAGCAAGCTGTTGATGCACGCATCGTAAAGCTGTAGCCATTGTTGCTCGCTCCAGGACAGCACCTCCTCCTCGTCGCCCGTCAAACCACCGCCCCGGCCCCGGCGCCATCGGGAATGGCCCGACGTCGTGCTACCACGCCCGAGCCCTGGTGAGACGGCCTCCATCCTCCCAAGCGAGCACGCCGGCCGCCGCCAAGCCCTCGCTAATGCTGTCACTGAGGGAGTCCTGGATTAGGGGGTCTCCGGACAGCCGGACTATATCCTTTGGCCGAACTGTGGGACTATGAAGATACAAGATTGAAGACTTCGTCTCGTGTCCGGATGGGACTCTACTTGGCGTGGAAGGCAAGCTAGGCAATATGGATATGTATATCTCCTCCTTTGTAACCGACCCTGTGTAACCCTAGCCCCCTCCGGTGTCTATATAAACCGGAGGGTTTTAGTCCGTAGGACAACATACAATCATACCATAGGCTAGCTCCTAGGGTTTAGCCTCTCCGATCTCGTGGTAGATCAACTCTTGTAATACTCATATCATCAAGAATAAATCAAGCAGGACGTAGGGTTTTACCTCCATCAAGAGGGCCCGAACTTGGGTAAAACATTGTGTCCCCCGCCTCCTGTTACCATCCGCCTTAGACGCACAGTTTGGGACCCCCTACCCGAGATCCGCCGGTTTTGACACCGACATTGGTGCTTTCATTGAGAGTTCCTCTGTGTCATCGCCGTTAGGCTTGACGGCTCCTACAATCATCGATAGCGATGTAGTCCAGGGTGGGACTTTTCTCCCCAGACAGATCTTTGTGTTCGGCGGCTTCGCACTGCGGGCCAACTCGCTTGGCCATCTGGAGTAGATCGAAAGTTACGCCCCTGGCCACCAGGTCAGGTTTGGAAGCTTAAACTACACGGCCGATATCCGCGGAGACTTGATCTTTGACGGATTCGAGCCCCTGCCTTGTGCGCCACGCGGTCACGATGAGTACGATTTAGCTCTACCATCGGACCGTATTCAAGAGATCGCACCGGCAGCCGCTCCGACCCTCAATTCGGAGCCAGTTTTGCCATCCGTGGACGGGTGGATAGACCCTGTCATGGAGGCCATATCCTCTGCGGCGATCGAGCCGAATATCGACCTTACCCTTCACGAGAGCCGTGTTGCCAAACTGCCGAATCCTTCTACGGCCACAGACTCTGAACCGCCTGTGCCCGTTCCTATCGAATCCGATTGGGCGCCGATCATGGAGTTTACCTCCGTGGATATTTTTCAGCACTCGCCCTTCGGCGACATACTGAACTCATTAAGGTCTCTCTCCTTGTCAGGAGGATCCTAGCCGAACTACGTCTGGCAGGATTGGGATGCGGATGACGAAGAAATTCGCCGCCCACCCACCACCCACTTAGTAGCCACTGTCGATGACTTAACCGACATGCTCGACTTCGACTCCGAAGACATTGACAGTATGGAAGATGATGGGGAGTCGAAGAGGAACCACTGTCCACAGGGCACTGGACAGCCACCTCATCATACGATATATACATGGTGGACACACCCAAAGAAGGCAATGGCGACGAGACAACGGAGGATGACCCCTCCAAGAAGCAACCCAAGCGCCGGCGTCAGCGGCGCCGCTCTAAGTCCCACCAAGGCAAAAGTGGTGATACCGGCACCGGAGATAATAGCACTCCGGACAGTGCCGAAGACAACAACAATCCCCTCCAGCAAGATTTAGAGCAGGAGGATGGAGGAGCCAGCCCTCTTGAGAGAGCGGCAGATGGAGAGGCGGAGGATGATAATTACATGCCTCCCTCCGAAGACGAGGCAAGCCTCGGCGATGACGAATTCGTCGTGCCAGAGGATCCCGTCGAACAAGAGCGCTTCAAGCGCCGGCTTATAGCCACGGCAAATAGCCTTAAGAAAAAGCAGCAGCAGCTTCAAGCTGATCAAGATTTGCTAGCTGGTAGATGGACTGAAGTCCTGGCGGCCGAGGAGTATAAACTCAAACGCCCCTCCAAGAGTTACCCAAAGTGCAGGTTGCTACCCCGACTGGAGGAGGAAGCACCGAAACCTACATCCCCGGCGTATGACATGGCTGATCGGCCACCTCGTGGCCGCGACAGAGAGACATTTCAGCCAAAAGCTCAGCCCGCACCCCGACGTCATTCAAATAAAAAGGCATGGGGAAATACGCCAGACCTACGAGACGTATTGGAGGACAAAGCAAAAAATGCAAGATCGATCTACGGATCACGAGGGCGCGCCACTATGCGAGACGATAATCGTCACGCCGGATACAGTAAAAGTAAGTCCGGCCGGGCCGAACATAGCGGGCAAGACTCATTCGAGCTGTGTCGCGATATAGCCCAGTACAGAGGCGCCGCACACCCCTTATGCTTCACAGACGAAGTAATGGATCATCAAATCCCAGAGGGTTTCAAACCCGTAAATATAGAATCACACGACGGCACAACAGATCCTGCGGTATGGATCAAGGATTTCCTCCTGCACATCCACATGGCCCGCGGTGATGACCTACACGCCATCAAATACCTCCCACTCAAACTCAAAGGACCAGCTCGGCATTGGCTCAACAGCTTGCCAGCAGAGTCCATTGGCTGTTGGGAAGATCTGGAAGCCGCATTCCTCGACAACTTTCAGGGCACTTACAAGCGACCACCAGATGCCGATGACTTGAGCCACATAATTCAGCAGCCAGAGGAATTGGCCAGGCAATTCTGGACACAGTTCCTAACAAAGAAAAATCAAATCGTCGACTGTCCGGATGCAGAGGCCCTAGCAGCTTTCAAGCACAACATCCGCGACGAGTGGCTAGCTCGGCACCTTGGTCAGGAAAATCCAAAATCTATGGCAGCCCTCACGACACTCATGACCCGCTTTTGTGCGGGAGAAGACAGCTGGCTGGCTCGCAGTAATAACGTATCAAAGGACCATGGTACTTCGGATACCAAGGACGGCAATGGCAGGTCACGTCGCAACAAGCATAAGCGCCGCATTAACAGCGACAATACCGAGGATACGGCAATCAATGCCGGATTCAAAGGCTCTAAACCTGGTCAGTGGAAAAAGTCATTCAAAAGAAGCACTCCGGGCCCGTCCAGTTTGGACCGTATACTCGATCGCTCGTGCCAAATACACGGCACCCCCGACAAGCCAGCCAACCACACCAACAGGGATTGTTGGGTGTTCAAGCAGGCCGGCAAGTAAAATGCCGAAAACAAAGATAAGGGGTCACATAGCGATGACGAGGAGGAGCCCCGGCAGCCGAACACCGAAGGACAGAAGAGGTTCCCCCCCACAAGTGCAGATGGTGAACATGATATACGCAACCCACATCCCCAAGAGGGAGCGGAAGCGTGCGCTCAGGGACGTATATGCGTTGGAGCCAGTCGCCCCAAAGTTCAACCCATGGTCCTCCTGTCCGATCACCTTCGATCGCAGGGACCACCCCACTAGTATCCGTCATGGCGGATTCACCGCACTGGTCCTAGACCCAATCATCGACGGATTTCACCTCACTCGAGTCCTTATGGATGGAGGCAGCAGTCTGAACCTGCTTTATCAGGACACAGTGCACAAAATGGGTATAGACCCCTCAAGAATCAAACCCACAAAAACGACCTTTAAAGGTGTCATACCAGGTGTAGAGGCCCATTGCACAGGCTCAGTCACACTGGAAGTGGTCTTCGGATCCCCGGATAACTTCCGAAGTGAAGAGTTAATCTTCGACATAGTCCCGTTCCGCAGTGGCTACCACGCACTACTCGGGCGAACCGCATTTGCAAGATTCAATGCGGTACCGCATTATGCATATCTCAAGCTCAAGATGCCAGGACCTCATGGGGTCATCACAGTCAATGGAAACACAGAGCACTCTCTCCGCACGGAGGAGCGCACTGTGTCCCTCGTAGCAGAAGCACAAAGCAGCATCTTAAGGCAATCCACTAGTTCGGTGATTAAGGACCCGGACAACTTCAAGCACGCCCGGAGTAATCGGCAACTGGACCGCCTGGCACATCCCGAGCTCGCATAGCAATGCGGCCCCACCCCAGCCCCAGCCAAACGGCAAAATTCGTGCCACGCGCACATAATTACGCATTAAAAATACTATGGGCACAGGCGGGGAGGGGGCGCAACTACGACACGCCCCAATACGCAGCTTAAACCGCACTAGGGGCTTCCCGCTTTGTTATTTTTCTCTTTCAGGACCATAATCTCTGGAAACCCTGTCCGGCAGCATGATTGCCGAATATATGATGCAGCAACCAAGGAGGCAGAAAGCTACGTCACACCATGGAACTCCCAGGTGGACTACGATAACGAGTGAAATATTTGCTTTAATACTATTCCTCAGCTTTCCCTTGGAAGGGACATGTCAAACAGTCCTACTTTTCGCTTATCGCACTACTTGTATCATTCTGCTTTAACGCACCTTTTTGAATAAACAATGCATAGCATTAAGACTATTATTGCATTCCTCCTTTTTATATATATGTTCATTCACGACATCTAGCACCTGTACACTTTGGTACGGCCAATGCGCTAGGGGCTTAAGCATACCCCATAATACGGCGTGAGAAGTCTGAACACTTTCGATAGTGCGGCACCCCGAACTTATAGCATTATATGCATCAGCTCCGAATCATGTCTTGGGTCAATAGTTGGGTTTGCCCGGCTCCCATGTTTTGGTACCTTACGTTCCGCTATATCGGCTAAGGTAGCACTGGGAGAACTACTGCGATTGTGCCCCGGTTCTGCTGGGCTAAGCACCTCAGTAGAGAAAGCTAAAACTGACTGTCATGATAAGGCGAGAGACTGGTCGCTGTTCGAGAGGTTTTCAAGTCCCTAAAGACTTATGCCGCATAGAGCGAGGAGTCGGCCCTGTCCGACTTAAGGCGTGTATCGCACCCCGAATTTGGCCTTCCGAATACTAGGGGCTTCGCCGAAATTTAAACTAATAGAATTATATGGCTAAGTGAGAGTGATAATGCATTATGGTCTGATTGCCTTGCTCGTTGTGCTGAGCACCTCCCTCGAAGGACCCAACAATGGGAACAAGAGTGCTCAGGTTTATCCCGAACACCCCAGCACTAGTGGCGTGGGGGCGGAAGCCAACGACTAGCCATCTCTCAGATTTGATAAACATCCGAATAGAAGGTAATATTTTAAATTCATACAAGCATTGCATGGCGCATATGAACAAGTTTTCATAATACAGGATCACATGAGCAAGTTTACTCAAAAATTACATCTTTTGTACACTCGTCCGCAACGAGATGGGCACCCTTCAGGACACCCTCATAGTACATCTCGGGGTGGCGATGCTCCTTGCCCTGCGGCGGCCCTTCCTTCACCAGCTTCATGGCGTCCATCTTAGCCCATTGCACCTTCACACGGGCCAAAGCCCGGCATGCACCTTCGATGCAGACAGACCGCTTGATGACTTCCAGCCGTGGGCAGGCCTCCACAAGCCGCCTCACCAGGCCGAAGTAGCTGTTGGGAAGGGCGTCACCAGGCCACATCCGGACTATAAAGCCTTTCATGGCCTGTTCGGCCGCCTTGTGCAGCTCGACCAGTTGCTTCAGCTGGTCGCTTAGAGGCATCAGGTGTTCGGTCCCAGTATACTGAGACCAGAACAACTTCTCCGTTGAGCTTCCCTCCTCGGCCTAGTAAAACTGTGCGGCATCCGACACGCTGCGGGGCAAATCTGCGAATGCTCCTGGAGAGCTCCGGATTCAGGTAAGTAACAAGTAATTTACTTTCACATGCTTGCTTTGCATATAGAATGCCTTACCCGCCGCTATCTTCTTCATCGCATCAATCTCCTGGAGGGCCTTTTGGGCTTCGGCCTTGGCATTCTTTGTGCTCTCGAGGGCCGCGGCAAGCTTGGACTCTCGCCTCTTCAAGTCAAGCTCCAACGCCTCATGCTTCGTCACGAGAGCGTGGAGCTCTTGCTGCACCTCGCCCACCCGAGCCTCCTGCCTTTCCCGCTTGGTGCACTCCTTGGCCGCTTTGTTTTCGGCCTCGGATAGCGCTTGCTTCAGGGTCGCCACCTCGGTCGTGGCCCCTGGCAAATTTACGATGATCCTTTCATTTTGCAATCGCATTCTTTTTATACATATCCATAGACTAGGTACTACTTACCTTTGTTCCCCTCGAGCTGCCTCTTGGCAAGGCCGAGCTCGTCCTTGGACCCTTTAAGGTCCTGCTTCAGTGTGGCGACCTCCGCCGTCAGTGCGGCAGAGGCCAGCAGCGAAGCCTGCATACACATATAGACATACTTATATTAGACTACTGCGATATTGTTTGATCACCGAACAGAGCATCAGGGGCTACTGTCTATGTGGTAATATTTTTCCTATATTTCGAAAACCTACCTCAAAGCCTGTTAGAAGGCTGGCACAGGCTTCAGTCAGTCCGCTCTTGGCGGACTGGATCTTCTGGACCACCGCACTCATAATAGTGCGGTGCTCTTCGTCGATGGAAGCGCTGCGAAGCGCTCCCAGCAGACTGTCCGGTGCCTCTGGGTGGACAGAGGTCACCGGCACAGGCGTCTTGCCCCTTTTGGAAGGAGGCCCCCTGCCTGAGTCCGGAACCACTGGAGGTTCCAGCGCGGTGTTCGGCTGAGGGCCGAACTCGGAGCCCTGGGGAGCCTTGCTCCCTCTGCTCCCGGAATCCGGAAGGTCGCCTTGAGGCGCCTTCGGGACTGTCTCCCCTCGACCCGGTGCCTCTTGAGACAATACCTCGGCGTTGTCTGTAGGGCAAGGGGAGGTGGCGGTCGGAAGTGGATCGCTATCCATATCCGACGAGCCCAGGGAGCCGTCCGAAGATACGTCGATACGGGCTCGTGGCGGTCTGCATAATCATAATTCGGCGTTAGGAGAAGCAGTGCGACAAAGGTATGCTATGAGTTATTCTGGCATCCGAATACTTACGACTTCGTCAGGGGCTTGGCCTTGAGCAGCCACTCGTCTTCGCCTTCGGCGGTGGTGGTGGAGTAGTCCAGAAGGAGAGTCCTTCCCTTCTTGGACCCTTCACCCCCCCCCCCGCCCCCGGTTGGGGCGGCCTTCCTTTTCTTGTCTCCCCCGACTGGAGGGGGAGCATCTTCATCTTCCTCCTTGTCTTCAGGGGAGGAGTGCGTCGCGGAGTTATCGGACGATGAGTCCGATAACACCTGGCGTCGGGAACTCTTTCGGGTTCCCTTGGCCTTCTTGGTCTTCTCCGACACCTTGTAAGGAGCCGGAGTCAGCATCTCCGTCAGGAGAGCGTCCGCAATGTCTTCGGGCAAAGGGGCCGGACAGTTAATCTGCCCCGACATCTCCACCTAGTTCTGTCAGAGGCATGGAGCTCAGACCCCGCACATGGTTAAGCTAGGGGAAATAAATATCCTACCGGATGTATAGAACTCACCGAATGTGCTCGGCGCTTCGCGCTTAGCCCGCGGTCCTCGGTGAGAGAGGGAGGGACCTCGGCGCCCTTGAACAGCACCCTCCAGACGTCCTTGTGCATCGTGTCGAAGAGCTCGCTCAGAGTCTGGTGCTAGGCCGGGTCGAACTCCCACAAGTTGAAATCCCGTTGTTGACACGGGAGGATTCGGCGGATGAGCATGACATGGACTATGTTGACAAGCTTGAGCTTATTGCTTGCCATATTCTGGATACATTTCTGGAGTCCTTCTAGCTCCATCGATGAACCCCAGGACAGGCCCTTCTCTTTCTAGGAGGTGAGCTGCGTGGGGATTCCGGATCGAAATTCGGGGGCAGCCACCCAGTTGGTGTCGCGCGGCTCGGTGATGTAGAACCACGCCGATTGCCACCCCTTTATAGTCTCCACGAAGGAGCCTTCAAGCCATATGACATTGGGCATCTTGCCCACCATGGCTCCGCCGCATTTTGCTTGTTGGCCTCCCACCACCTTCGGCTTGATATTGAAGGTCTTCAGCCATAGGCCGAAGTGGGGCCGGATGCGGAGGAAAGCCTCACACACGATGATGAATGCCGAAATGTTGAGGATGAAGTTCGGCGCCAGATCATGGAAGTCTAGCCCGTAGTAGAACATGAGACCACGAACGAATGGATGGAGGGGAAACCCCAGTCTGCGGAGGAAGTGGTGAAGGAAAACTACCCTCTCTTGAGGTTCAGGGGTAGGAACGATCTACCTCGCAGCGGGCAGCCGATGCACGATATTCGTGGCTAAGTATCTGGCTTCGTGCAGCTTCTTGATGTGTCCCTCCGTAACAGAGGAAGCCATCCATTTGCCTCCCGCTCCGGATATGATTGGAGAAGGTTGAGGGGAAGGATGTGGACTAGGCGTTGGAGCTCGAGTGCGCAAGAATGGATGAGCAAGGAGGAAGAAGGCATGGGTAGAAAAAGGTTAAACCTTGTCCCTTTATAAGGGCGGCCAAAACTATGCGCCCCCACTAGCCTGGTAAAACTCGCTTATCCCCCAAGCATCGTAATCGATGGCGCGGTTGGGTTACCCACGCCCGTATTGATGAGAATCCCGTAATAAGGGGAACACGATCTCTGCTTTGACAAGACGTGTCAAGAAACTGCCTCGCGTTATGTGCGGGGCTGGTTAAAGAAAACTGTTCCAATAATCACCGGGCCATGGCATAATGTCATGTTGCCAAAACATGTCAGCAGATTAGATTTGTGGAAATATTATTCTCTCTACGGTGGTATGTGGAACTTATTTTACAGGGTTGGACACTATCCTTGTATTCAAATTCTTCCATGGTGTATTCGGAGGAGGAACCCGCCTTGCAATGTCGAAGACAATACTGCGCGCCGGACTCATCGTCATTGAAGCCTGGTTCAGGGGCTATTAAGGGAGTCCTGGATTAGGGGGTCTCCGGACAGCCGGACTATATCCTTTGGCCAGACTGTGGGACTATGAAGATACAAGATTGAAGACTTCGTCTCGTGTCCGGATGGGACTCTACTTGGCGTGGAAGGCAAGCTAGGCAATACGGATATGTATATCTCCTCCTTTGTAACCGACCCTGTGTAACCCTATCCCCCTCCGGTGTCTATATAAACCGGAGGGTTTTAGTCCGTAGGACAACATACAATCGTACCATAGGCTAGCTTCTAGGGTTTAGCCTCTCTGATCTCGTGGTAGATCAACTCTTGTAATACTCATATCATCAAGAATAAATCAAGCAGGACGTAGGGTTTTACCTCCATCAAGAGGGCCCGAACCTGGGTAAAACATCGTGTCCCCTGCCTCCTGTTACCATCTGCCTTAGACGCACAGTTCGGGACCCCCTACCCGAGATCCGCCGGTTTTGACACCGACAGTCACCCTCGCCTAGCCCCCGCCGGAGCGCCACCGGTCGGCGTCCTCCTGCACCTTCTCAACCCCACCTCCTCGCACCCGCGTGCCGCCGCCTCGGCCTCGCCTCGTCGGCGACAAGCCCCCGCCGGAGCTTCATGAGCTCGCTCACCTCCTCGCCCGAAGCCGCCGCCGCCGGGAATGGATTCGCCAACGCCAGTTGCGACGCGTCGACCCGTTCCGGCAATGGATAAGTGGTGGAGCTGGTCGGTGGTGACAGGTTTTTTTTGCAAAAAAAACGGAACGTTTTACATCACTTTAAGTAGGATGGCAGGTTAAATTCACATAAATAGAGGGACCTTTTTGCAAAAAGCCTAACGACGGATGACCAGAAGCAATCGCTGGTTTATTAGTAGGGAAAGATTACATCGGATTATTATAAAACTATTATCACCTTATTAATGTATTGTTTTTTCTGAAAGAAGTACGAGTATATACTTTTTTCACGCGAAGGAGGGAGGAGAGATTCCCCACCTGAATTTCCATTACAAAAGGTTATGGACGTCGATAACTGCCACACGTGTGGGCGTTAAGGGGTCTGCCCACACGTTTTGTGTGGTGTCTAAGAGGATCCTCCCACACACCTACTGAGGGAGTCCTGGATTAAGGGGTCCTCGGGCGTACGGCCTATGTGACATGGGCCGGACTAATGGGCTATGAAGATACAAGACAGAAGACTCTCTCCTGTGTCTGGATGGGACTCTCCTTGGCGTGGATGGCAAGCCTGGCCTTTGGATATGAAGATTCCTTTCTCTGTAACTGACTTGGTACAACCCTAGTCCCTCCGGAGTCTATATAAACCGGAGGGTTTAGCCCGTAGAGGCAATCGCAATCATACAGGCTAGACTTCTAGGGTTTTAGCCATTACGTTCTTATGGTAGATCAACTCTTGTAATCCTCATACTCATCAATATCAATCAAGCAGGACGTAGGGTATTACCTCCATCAAGAGGGCCTGAACCTAGGTAAAACATCGTGTCCTCTGCCTCCTGTTACCATCGACCTTAGACGCACAGTTCGGGACCCCCTACCCGAGATCTGCCGGTTTTGACACCGACATTGGTGCTTTCATTGAGAGTTCCACTGTGTCGCCGTTAGAAGGTTTGATGGCTCCATCCATCATCTGCAATGATGCTGCCCTACGGGAGGTTTTCCTCCTCAGCCGGATCTTCACATTCGGCGGCTTTGCACTGCGGGCCAACTCGCTTGGCCATCTAGAGCAGATCAACAACTACGCCCTGATACGTCTCCAATGTATCTACTTTTACAAACACTTCTGCCCTTGTTTTGGACTCTAACTTGCATGATTTGAATGGAACTAACCCGGACTGATGTTGTTTTCAGCAGAATTGCCATGGTATTATTTTTGTGCAGAAATAAAAGTTCTCGGAATGACCTGAAAATCAACAGAGAATATTTTTTGGAATATATAAAAGATACTGGCGAAAGAATCAACGTAAGGGAGCCCACACCCTGTCCATGAGGGTGGGGGCGCGCCTACCCCCTGGGCGCCCCCCTGCCTCGTGGACCCCCTGACGCTCCACCGACCTCAACTCCAACTCCATATATTCACGTTCGAGGAGAAAAATGAGAGAGAAGGATTCATCGCGTTTTACGATACGCAGCTGCCGCCAAGCCCTAATCTCTCTCGGGAGGGCTGATCTGGAGTCTGTTCGGGGCTCCGGAGAGGGGAATCCGTCGCCATCGTCATCATCAACCTTCCTCCATCACCAATTTCATGATGCTCACCGCCGTGCGTGAGTAATTCCATCGTAGGCTTGCTGGACGGTGATGGGTTGGATGAGATTTATCATGTAATCGAGTTAGTTTTTTTAAGGTTTGATCCCTAGTATCCATTATGTTATGAGATTGATGTTGCTATGACTTTGCTATGCTTAATGCTTGTCACTAGGGCCCGAATGCTATGATTTCAGATCTGAACCTATTATGTATTCATGAATATATGTGAGTTCCTGATCCTATCTTGCAAGTCTATAGTCACCTATTATATGTTATGATCCGTTAACCCCGAAGTGACAATAATCGGGATACTTACTGGTGATGAATGTAGTTTGAGGAGGTAATGTATTCACAAAGTGTTAATGCTTTGGTCCGGTACTCTATTAAAAGGAGGCCTTAATATCCCTTAGTTTCCAATAGGACCCCGCTGCCACGGGAGGGTAGGACAAGAGATGTCATGCAAGTTCTTTTCCATAAGCACGTATGACTATATTCGGAATACATGCCTACATTACATTGATGAACTGGAGCTAGTTCTCTGTCACCCTATGTTATAACTATTGCATGAGGAATCGCATCCGGCATAATTATCCATCACTGATCCGTTGCCTACGAGATTTTCATATATTGATCTTCGCTTATTTACTTTTCCATTGCTACTATTACAATCACTATAAAACCAAAACTATTACTTTTGCTACCGTTACTTTTGCTATCATTACCGCTACTATCATAGTACTTGCTACTAAATACTTTGCTGCAGATATTAAGTTTTCAGGTGCGGTTGAATTGAGAACTCAATTGTTAATACTTGAGAATATTCTTTGGCTCCCCTTGTGTCGAACCAATAAATTTGGGTTGAATACTCTACCCTCGAAAACTGTTGCGATCCCCTATACTTGTGGGTTATCACGCCCCAGGTCACCAGATTAGTTTTGGAAACTTGGATTATGTCCCTGATATCCGAGGAGACTTGATATTCCAAGGATTCACGAACCCAACCTCCGCTCTGGCCAGGACCAAAGACGGGATTTCTAAACCCGCCAGACTATCTGTGGCCAATAGGCCCAGTACTGGACAGCCGGAGGAAGCAGTGCCGACGGCAACCATCACAAAGCCGGACTCTTCCCCGGACACTGGCTCCAAACTCTCGGAGTCAGCATCATGTGAGCTCGGCCAAGGAATTCCCTTCCCGCCATACTCCACGGATTCTTTCCTCCCTCGACAAACCTTGCCTTTAAGTGAGGCTCTGGACTTGATGCGATCCCTCATAATTACAGAGGAGCGACGTCCGAACTACGCCCAGCCCGGACTAGGGGCTGAGAACGGGGAATTTTATGTCCCACCCACCACCCACTTCATCGCCACAATCGAGGACTTAACTGACATGCTCGATTATGGCTCTGAAGACATCGGCGGTATGGACGACGATGCCGGAGAGGAGCAAGCTGAAAACCCGCCGTTTACCGGACACTGGACGGCCACCTCTTCGTATGACGTGTACATGGGGGATACACCCAAGGAGGGTGACAACGATAATGAGAAAAATCTAGTAGAGGATAAACCTCTTGAGACACAACCAAAGCGCCGACGGCGCCGCTCTAAATCATGCCGCAACAAAGACAGCAATACCGGCACGAGAGACAACAATACTCCAGATGATGCCGAAGACCAAGAAAACCCCGTCGACCGAAACTCTGAACAGGACGATTGGGAGTATGGGCAATTTATCCTTGATGAACAGGCTGCAAACGAAGACTCAGAGGATAGTAATTACCTGAAAGTGCGTTATATCGACTAGAGGGGGGGAATAGGCGATTTTTATGAATTCTTCACTGAGGAATTTGCAGGTGAGGAAATTCCTTAGCGAAGAACTACTAGCAGCGGAATAAGTACTCAAAAGTAAACATAACAGAGCACAAGCATAGTCATCATGATGAAATGAAGACAAGCACAGAGTACAGAAAGCGTAAACACGGGATAACACAGGATGAAGACAAACAGACTAAAGAAATTGAACTGAGGAATTTGAGAAAGTCTTCAGTCAAAGTCTTCAAACACAGATATGAACAGGCACTCAACACAGTTATGAGGAAATGAAAGAGTTGAGGAAATAGAACCAGTGAGCTTGGTGAAGACAATGATTTGGTAGACCGGTTCCAACTGCTGTGACAGTTGTACGTCTGGTTAGGGCGGCTAGGTATTTAAACCTGAGGACACACAGTCCCGGACACCCAGTTCTGAACACGCAGTCCAGAACACTCAGTCCTCACCGTATTCCCCTTGAGCTAAGATCACTCAGACCTCGCCCAATCACTCATGGTAAGTCTTCAGGTGAACCTTCACAAACTTGGTCACTCAGCGATCCACAATTCCTCTTGGATGCTCTAGACCTTGATGCCCAACCGTCTGGAAGAACCACAGTCTTCAAAGGTAACAAGCGTCGGATACACGCAAGATCAATCTCTTCAGTGATGCTCAATCACTTTGGGTTTGTAGGTGTTTGGGTTTGGGTTTTCCTCACTTGATGATTTTTGCTCAAAGTCCTCGGAGGATGGGATGCTCTCAAATGACAAGTGTCAGTTTCTCTCGGAGCAGCCAACCAGCTAGTGGTTGTAGGGGGCGGCTATTTATAGCCTAGGGAGCAGCCCGACATGATAAGACATAAATGCCCTTCAATGATATGACCGTTAGGTGGGTAGATATTTTGGGATAGCTGGCGCATAGCACAACAATGGTCGGAATTTTGAGTAGCAAAATCCTTAGGGCTATCATGTTCCTCACTGTCGGTGTCAAAACCGGCGGATCTCGAGTAGGGGGTCCCGAACTGTGCGTCTAGGCCGGATGGTAACAGGAGGCAAGGGACACGAAGTTTTACCCAGGTTCGGGCCCTCTTGATGGAGGTAAAACCCTACGTCCTGCTTGATTAATATTGATGATGTGGGTAGTACAAGAGTGGATCTACCACGAGATCGGAGAGACTAAACCCTAGAAGCTAGCCTATGGTATGATTGTTGTTCTGTATGTTATCCTACGGATTAAAACCCTTCGGTTTATATAGACACCGGAGAGGGTTAGGGTTACACAAAGTCGGTTACAATGGTAGGAGATCTACATATCTGTATCGCCAAGCTTTCCTTCCACGCCAAGGAAAGTCCCTTCCGGACACGGGACGAAGTCGTCAATCTTGTATCTTCATAGTCCAGGAGTCCGGCTGAAGGTATAGTCCGGCCATCCGGACACCCCCTAATCCAGGACTCCCTCAGTAGCCCCCGAACCAGGCTTCAATGACGATGAGTCCGTCGCGCAGATTGTCTTTGGCATTGCAAGGCGGGTTCTCCTCCAAATTCCGTGTACCTGTTGAATAAAGTCCGGCTTCTTGTAAATGTTGCGCTCCTTGGCTTCTACGCCCAATATTGGCTGTCTCCCACATGTCAAACGAATATGAAAAGTCTGAGTGTTTTTACATCCACACCCCTAGCTGCGTAAATGAGCCGCCCATTTAAGGGGACGAGGATTTAGATCCAAACCACACCTTCTCCCCCTCGCGAGTGTTCATCAGAGCGCATCCGACAAAGGTCCATACCACCATGGCCAGCCGTCGCAACTCCTCCTTTCTCCCTTCCAGCCCTCAGCCTGGATATTGGGAGAGATGCTCCATCCCGCATAGCGAGCTAGTGACGCTCCAGACCAAGGGATTTCTCCCCCCGGCCTATATGGTCCCGGTTCGAGCCGGTCTTGCCATCTATAATGGCGGAGAGCAAGCGGAGAGTGCCCCTAATCCCTCCAAAGGAGAGCGGGTATGCCTCGTCCCTTATTTAATAAGAGGGCTTGGATTTCCAATCCATCCGTTTCTCCGGGGGCTCCTGGAGTTCTATGGCCTCCAGCTACACAATCTTACGCCTGCCTCTGTATTGCATATTGCGGGCTTCGTAGCCCTCTGCGAGCTGTTTTTGGGTGTTGAGGCTCATTTCGGGCTGTGGAAAGAGCTATTCTGCCTTGTGCCCCGTTCTCAGAAGGGGTCAATATATCAAGTGGGCGGAGCCGAAGTGTGGTGCATTGCCAAGACCGGATATCTATCCGGAACCCCAAAGAAGGCGTCCGAGGACTGGCCTTCGGAATGGTTTTACATAGAGGACGTCCCGCTGCCGGATCCTGTCCGGATCGGCCTCCCTGAGTTCGACGGTGCTCCACTAAAGAAGCGCCTAAGTTGGCGTCCACGGAGCCCTCAAAGGGAAAGTGACAAGGACGTCCTTTACCTGATGGGTCGGATAAGATTGTTAGCTCATTCCGGACTGACCATGATCGGGGTCATGGCCGCATGCATCATGCGAGGGGTGCAGCCGCTACAGTATAGAGGCCACCCCATGTGGGATTTCAACGGGGAGGACGACGCCACCCGCTACGGCCGTAAGGGACCGGTTTCGGCTGCGGCCCTAACAAAGACCTTGTCCGCTTTGTACAAGGGAGAAGAGGAGGAATTTCTCCGCGTCAACCCACAGGTTGGATTTTCTATGTACAATCCCCCAAGCTGGATAAGTGCTCACATTTACTTGCCCATCCGTTTTATATTCCCATTGTTAAATATTCAGTCTAACGACTTCAACGCAGGAACTGCGCCAGGCTGTTAAAGAAATAAACAGCCCTCCTCCACAACCCGAGGACCCAGGACGGTCCCTCGACCCGGCCTCTCAAGAGGATCCGGACTTATTTGTGGAGCTGATTAATGGAGTGTTCCATCAATTGAGCAAGGACAACGCCTTGGTGGCCATTACGGCCGATTACCCAGGGCTAATCCCGGCCTCCCAGGTAACTGAGATCGAAGTCCCAGTACCCCGAATAGGGGTCCGCCCTCTCGTGTTTTCAGTTTCCTGATTACAACCGAGCTTTGCAGGGGAGGTTTTTGAGACGGGAGGCCGAACCTGCGGCGACAAGCCAACGAGGGGCCGCAGGGCCCCGTGGGCAGAAAAGAGGTGCAGTCCGGACCGAGGCGTCAGCGCAAAGGTATGGCGCGCCCCCTTATCCCAGGTGTTATACCTTCAAGTCATATTAACACTCATGCTCTCTTCAGGACAAAGAGACCTCGCCGGACTATATCCGGAGAGGCTGCCAATCGCGCCTCCACCAGCCAGGCTCCAAAGCCTGGTCCGGAGGCGGAGGCGAACACAAGGCGCGCACCGGACGCTCCTCCGACGGAGGATGTGGACAGGTTGTCTGCCACCAACTCTGAGGTGGAGAGTGCCATGAACCACAGGCGTCGCCGGACAATTCTTCGCGACGCTTGTTTCTCCCGAGAGGCATTAGATGCCTTCAATTAGGGAGATGCGTACCTCCGTGCCGTTCAAAATGGTCTAGCCAGAGCCACGAAGCAATATGTAAAAGACATACGGGTAAGAAAATTTTGGTAATTATATATATATACCAGTAGCCCCCGAGACTTGAAACAGTTAGAATAACTGATTTAAGGATCATTTGTTATGCAGGTTCTTACAGAAAAGAGTTCCCTACTGTCCCAGGAGCTGGAAGAGTGCAAAGCCCAACTTGAGGCTGCACTAGCCGCGGCAGGGGAGCCCAAGGAGACCCCCTCTGGTAATATACACTTCGAAAGATAAGTATTTTGCGAAGCACGGCATGGGTGCGAATCTGACAAATGAAATTGCAGATGGCGCCGGATTGAGTCCGAAAAGGCAACAACTCCTACGCCAGCTGAAGGCTGGTGAGAAGGTGCTGACAAAGGTGAGGCGGGAGAAGAACGATCTCCAAGATGCCAACACCAAGCTGGGCGTCGACCTGAAAGATGTTCGTGCCCAGCTGTCAGACTCCGTTAAGGAGAATCAACAGCTTCGGCGTGGCATATTTAGTAAGTGCTTGAACGAACCTTTGAAAAAAAGTTCAGCGGGGAAGTCGACTAACAGAGTAATGTCTGTAGGTGTGCTAACAGGTCGTCCTGCAGAGGAGATGCCCAGTTCTACGGGTGACCTTCTTCCCGAGCTCTCGCAACTGCTCGAGCGAGTTCGGCAGGCGATGCAAGGCATCGCCCAGGCCTTGTGGCCATCCATCTCCATGCCCGAAGGTCTTGGAGAACTTGTGGAGAAGCTAAAGGGAGCACGGCGGCGCTTCCGATTGTGGAAGATATCGGCCTGCCGTCAAGGCGCTAGGGAGGCATGGGCCATGGTGAAGACGCGGTACACAAAGGCTGACCCCAACCACATGGCCGAGGTCGGTCCTGTGGGGCCCGATGGGAAGGAGATCCCTGTAAGCTTAGTATACGGCCAAGTAGAATTGGCCGCAAAGTATTCCCAGCAGGACTGTAAATTAGACACCTATTAGATGGTATTGAAGAGGAATACAATCAGTCAGAATGACTATGTAATTTAATTGACATTTATAATGCCTTCTAGCCGGATTGTAGATCGTTTGTCATGGCCGACCTTTTCGCTTCAGCCTCGGGACCTGGCGGTCTGGAGTGTGTCTGAATTCCCATGCGGTTATATAAGAACCGGGGAATGCATGGAGACCAGGCGTAGGGGTCATTAGTGCGTGAGCAGACAAGTGCCCGACTAGTTATGTTATATTACATGGGTAGTAAGAAACATCTTCCAGGAAGAATAGTTCCGTTAGGGGTTCCTTTCCCTGGGAGGCATGCCCTAAAGTGCATGCCCATTCTGCGAAAAAGACGCGGGAAAAAGCATCTGGGGGCGCATAAATAAATAAGTGAAAAGATCATCTTTTAGGTCACCGACCGAATATTCCCTTAAGAACGCTAGCTTTCGGCTTCACCCAGTCTGAGGTACACATCCGGCTGATCCGGCAATAACAATCGCAGAGGTGCTCCCTTTACCGCCTAGCCGAATAATCGGGAACGTAGGGGTAAGCACATGAGCCAGGCAACCCAGCTTGGCCAAAACTTAAGTCATATCGATGCATATAATGGTGAAATAAAAGGTACATGTGGAAGTGTAACACATGTGTTGGGCATGAAGCCCGTATAAATAAGCTTCTGTTAAAAGAGCCCCCAGGTTTAATGAGTGCGAATAGCACGTCATTTGATGAGCCTTTAAAGGCTATAAGAGAAAGGAAGGGGAGAAGGAGAGAAATGTAAGACAGACAGTATATAAAAAAATGGACGAAGGAAGGAGACGAACAGAAAGTCTGGCGCTAGGCATAGAATCTTCAGAGACGGGCTGCGTTCCATGGGTTCGGCTCGAGTCGGTTATCCGATGCATCTCGTAGGCGATACGCTCCACCAGTCAGGACTTGGTCAATTATGAAGGGAACTTCCCAATTGGGCTTGAGTTTGTCCTTCTTCTTGTCCCACAGGCGTAGAACTAATTCACCAACGTTGTAATTTTTGGCCCGTACTTCTCTGCTTTGGTATCTTCGAGCCTGATGTTGATAGAATGCGGAACGGGCTTTTGCCACGTCACGCTCCTCCTCCAATGCGTCCAAACTGTCCTAACGATCGAGCTCGGCTTCTCTTTCTTCGTACATGCGCACTCGAGGTGAGTCATGAATTATGTCGCAAGGCAAAACTGCCTCTGCGCCGTACACCATAAAGAATGGTGTGTATCCGGTGGTGCGATTCGGCGTGGTCCGCAGCCCCCAGAGTACGGAGTCGAGCTCCTCTACCCAGTGCGTGTTAGATTCCTTGAGGGACCGCACTAATCTGGGTTTGATGCCGCTCATGATAAGACCATTTGCACATTCGACCTGGCCGTTAGTTTGTGGGTGATAGACGGAAGCATAATCGAGCTTGATGCCCATGTTTTTGCACCAGAGTTTTACCTCGTCGGCCGTAAAGTTCGTGCCGTTATCAGTGATGATGTTGTGGGGGACGCCGTAACGGTGTACAACCCCGGATATAAAGTCTATCACCGGTCCGGATTCGGCCGTCTTAACAGGCTTGGCTTCTATCCATTTGGTGAACTTATCCACCATGACCAGTAAGTATTTTTGCTTGTGGGTTCCGCCTTTAAGGGGTCCAACCATGTCAAGCCCCTAGACCGCGAAGGGCCAAGTGATGGGGATAGTTTGGAGGGCGGTGGGTGGCATATGGCTTTGGTTTGCAAAGAGCTGGCAACCGACGCATCGTTGGACTAAGTCCTGGGCGTCTGCCCAGGCCGTCAGCCAATAAAAGCCTGTACGGAAGGCCTTGCTTACAAGGGACCGAGCTGCAGCGTGATGACCGCCGAGTCCGGCATGAATTTCAGCCAGGAGGTTCCGCCCTTCCTCTTCGGAGATGCACCTTCGAAGGACTCCGGTAGTGCTTTTCTTATAAAGCTCTCCCTCGTGGACTTTGTAGGCTTTGGATCGCCGCACTATGCAGCGTGCCTCATTTTGGTCCTCAGGGAGTTCCTGCCTAGTAAGGTAGGCGAGGAATGGTTCTGCCCACGGGGCGATGACGACCATTATTACGTGGGCTGAAGGTGTTATTTCATTGGCAGAGCCTCTGATTGTGTCAGAATGTTCGGTGTCGGGCAGTGCGGTTGGGTCCGGGCTGTTATTGTTCGGCTTCCCTTCCCACACTACGGATGGCTTGAACAGCCTTTCCAAGAAGATGTTGGGGGGACTAGATTGCGTTTTGCATCGATGCGTGCCAGGACATCTGCCGCCTGATTATTTTCCCGGGCTATATGGTGAAATTCAAGCCCTTTGAACCGAGTTGACATTTTTAGGACGACGTTGCGGTAAGCTGCCATTTTTGGGTCCTTGGCATCGAACTCTCCATTTACTTGGGATATTGCGAGGTTCGAGTCCCCGTGCACCTCTAGGCGTTGAATGCCCATGGATACTGCCATCCGGAGACCCTGTAAAAGGGCCTCATATTCGGCTGCATTGTTGGAGTCTGTGTACATAATCTGGAGTATGTATTGAACTGTGTCTCCTGTGGGGGACGTCAAAACGACGCCAGCCCCTAGTCCGGCCAACATCTTGGAGCCGTCGAAATGCATGATCCAATTTGAATATGTGCCGTACTCTTTAGGGAGTTCGGCCTCCGTCCATTCTGCGACGAAGTCGGCCAAAACTTGCGACTTGATGGCTCGTCGTGGCTTATAAGTTATGTCGAACGGGAGGAGCTCAATGGCCCATTTTGCAATCTGGCCCGTTGCGTCACGGTTGTTTATAATATCGTTAAGTGGTACTTCTGAGGCTACTGTTATTGAACACTCTTGAAAGTAGTGTCGTAGCTTCCGAGATGCCATGAATACTGCGTAAGCAATCTTTTGATAATGCGGGTACCGTGATTTGCACGGAGTGAGGACAGTGGACACATAATAGACCGGCTTTTGAAGGGGGAATTTGTGTCTGTCCGTTTCTCGTTCGACGACGAGCACTGCGCTTACAACCTGATGTGTTGCTGCAATGTACAATAGCATTGGTTCGCCAATGTTTGGCGCGGCCAGGACTGGGTTTGTTGCCAATATGGCTTTTATTTCATCGAGTCCGGCCATGGCTGCATCCGTCCATTCGAAGTGTTCGGTGCGCCGAAGGAGGCGGTAAAGGGGTAGGGCCTTTTCTCCCAAGCGGGAGATAAAGCGGCTTAGAGCCGCCACACATTCGGTTAACTTTTGTATTTGTTTGAGGTCCTTTGTGATATCCAATTGTGACAGAGCTCGGATCTTGGCTGGATTTGCTTCAATTCCTCTACCGGATACAATGAAGCCCAAGAGCTTTCCGGCTGGGACGCCGAAAACGCATTTTTCCGAGTTGAGCTTGATGTCGTATGTGAGCCTCAAGTCACAGGGGGAGGGGGAAGGGATCCTTTGGGCAAGCCTTGTTAAGGTCTTTAAAATCAACGCACAGGCGCCAGGATTTGTCCTTCTTTGGTACCATCACCAGGTTTGCTAGCCAGTCCGGATGTTTTATATCTCTGATGAATCCGGCCTCCAATATCTTTGCTAGCTCCTCTCACATGGCCTGTCTCTTAGGTTCGGAAAAACGCCGGAGAGCTTGTTTGACAGGTTTGAATCCTTTTAGGATATTTAAGCTGTGCTCGGCCAGCCTGCGTGGGATTCCTGACATGTCTGAAGGGTGCCAGGCGAAAATGTCCCAGTTCTCTCGTAGGAACTCTCGCAGTGCGGCGTCTACATCAGGGTTTAACTGTGCCCCGATGGAAGCTGTTTTATTGGGGTCCATTGGATGGACCTGGAATCTGACTATTTCGTCCGCCGGTTTAAAGGAGGTGGACTTGGATCTTTTGTCGAGTACCACATCATCCCTATTCACCGTGGAGCGCAGCGCAGTCAATTCCTCAGCCGCTAGGGCTTCGGATAGTGCCTCGAGGGCTAGTGCGGCTGTCTTGTTTTCGGCGCGGAGTGCTATGTCCGGATCACTAGCGAGAGTGATGATCCCGTTAGGCCCAGGCATCTTGAGCTTCATGTACCCGTAATGGGGTATTGCTTGGAAGATTGTAAAGGCTTCCCGCCCTAGCAGAGCGTGATAACCGCTACTGAACGGAGCCACATGGAACGTGACCTCTTCGGACCTGTAATTATCCGCGTGACGAACACCACATCTAGTGTGATTTTTCCTGTACAGCGCGCTTCCCGACTGGGGATTATTCCTCTAAAGGTTGTGCTGCTTCGCTCAATGCGGTTCCAGTCTATTTCCATTTTTTGAAGGGTTTCCTCATAAATGAGGTTCAATCCGCTGCCGCCGTCCATGAGTACCTTGGTAAGATGAAAGTCGTCCACTATTGGACTGAGGACCAATGCGGCTGGTGCTCGGGCTGTTCGGAATTTAGGTTCATCACTGGCGTTAAAGGTAATAGCCGTGTCACTCCATGGGTTTATTGTTGCTACTTGGTAGACTTCAGCAAGGCTGCGGAGTGTCCTTTTTCGCATATTATTTGATGCGAAAGTCTCGAAGACTGTTAATAACGTATTGGTGTCTCTGGGGTGGCTTTCTGTGGCCTCCGGAATTAGGAGATCTTCGCCAATTTTGGCCACCTGCCGGAGTATCCAACATGCTCTAAGGCTGTGAGTTGGTGTGGCGTCCTCTGTACTATGAATTTTACAAGGTCCATTAAGCCATCCTTCCAGTACGGTTCCATGCACTGTAGAGGGTTTTTGCTTTTTGGTGTTTGACCCGGGTGTCTGGCGATGATGCACCCTTTTATTTCGGACTGGGTTTGTATTCAGGGCCGGATCGTCCCAAAATTTTATTTCGGTTTTACAGGCGCTTTCCATCGCACAGTACTTTCGTACAATGGACGCTAAGTCAGCGAAGCGTGTAATATCACGGCGACTTATGGCGTTGAGGATTCCCTTGTCCGTGCAATTATTGCAGAAGATTGAGATTGCGTCTTCCTCGCGGCAGTCCCTTATCCTGTTCCTAACCAGGAGGAATCTGGCCCAGTAATGATGTACTATTTCATCGGGCTCTTGCCTGATTTGGGATAGATCGCTTATGTTCGGGTGGGTGGGTGGAGTTAAATCCGAAGCCTCACCCAATCTGAGGCTCAGAGGCCGAGGAATTTCCGAACTCGAAAATTTGGATTCCTGGATGTTGTCCAATGAATCCAGCCCGTCGCCTGACTCTAAGTTCAGGTCTTGAGTGATATCCTCCCCTCCGCGGGTATCCGGCTTGGAGGGATCGGGAATCCGGACATAGCTAGTCCTTAAGATAGATGAAGGGTCGCCGCACTGTCTCTCTACCACGGCAACGTGATGGGTGACTTGGGGAGAGTTAATCTCTCTTAGATCGGGTTTAGGCCCAATCTGGTCGTAATCCGTAGCGACTCCCAGGGCGGCGATGCAATCCAAGAGCTCGTTTATGGAGGAGAGCTCCATTGGATCTAACTGCTCGGCGAGTTCCGAGCTGACATGAAGATTGTTTTCGATGGCTCGAGAGGTCATCGTCGGCGCAGAAGCCGAACAGGCGGTCATAAGAAAACCACCTAGCCGGAGGGTTTGGCCGACAGCCAAAGCTCCCTTAGCAACGGTGTCGTCTTTAAAGACGGGGCGAGGCATCCTTCCTGATGGCGACGACACAGAGGAACTCTCAATGAAAGCACCAATGTCGGTGTCAAAACCGGTGGATCTCGGGTAGGGGGTCCCGAACTATGCGTCTAGGCCGGATGGTAACAGGAGGCAAGGGACACGAAGTTTTACCCAGGTTCGGGCCCTCTTGATGGAGGTAAAACCCTACGTCCTGCTTGATTAATATTGATGATATGGGTAGTATAAGAGTGGATCTACCACGAGATCGGAGAGACTAAACCCTAGAAGCTAGCCTATGATATGATTGTTGTTCTGTATGTTGTCCTACGGACTAAAACCCTCTGGTTTATATAGACACCGGAGAGGGTTAGGGTTACACAAAGTCGGTTACAATGGTAGGAGATCTACATATCCGTATCACCAAGCTTGCCTTCCACGCCAAGGAAGTCCCTTCCGGACACGGGACGAAGTCGTCAATCTTGTATCTTCATAGTCCAGGATGCCGGCTGAAGGTATAGTCCGGCCATCCGGACACCCCCTAATCCAGGACTCCCTCACTCACTGTGTAGGCAATCCGCACTGGTGAATTCCTAACTCCTCAGTCAGAACAAATTCCTTAGAGACCAGAAGAACTTCGTCTCTGTCACTGAAGAATATGACTGAACTGTATGAGATTTCCAATGGCTTCACTCGAAGGGATTGGTAGGTGTAGGATTTTGAGTTAAGCATTACATGGAAATTTTTCCTTAGTATTTCCTCGACCCCCTCTAACAGTGCGGTTTTTCCTATGACTCAAGAAAGAGAAAATGAAACTACGAAAACAAAAGTCTTCACGCTTCATGTTCCTCGAATGAATACCAAGTCTTCAGGATTGCACCAATTTCTTCACTTTCAAAGTCTTCAGAAATCCAAAGTCTTCAGTCGAAGAACTTCATTTTTAGGGGTCGACTTTCTCTGTAAATATTAAACTCCTCATAGACTTATAGACCTGTGTACACTCAAAAACACATTAGTCCCTTAACCTATAAGTCTTCAATACACCAAAATCACTAAGGGGCACTAGATGCACTTACAATCTCCCCCTTTTTGGTGATTGATGACAATATAGGTTAAGTTTTCAACGGGGACAAATATATGAAGTGCAAATACTGATATTGAGGAATTTTATTGCAAGATATAGAAGAACTCCCCCTGAAGATGTGCATGATAAGGAATTTGCTTTTGAAGCATTGCACACTTGAAGAGTAGAATCATGGAGATCTCCCCCTATATCTTGTAATTCATACACGCATTTGACATATCATAATGAGGAATTTGAAATGCATGATGAAATATGGTGACTGATGTAATTCAGCATGCGTGCATTAACATATATGAGTAATAAGCATGCAGAAAAACACATCAAAAGTATCAAAGCACCATCGAGTTTAAGTTTACAACTCGATCCAATAAAGTTTCAGAAGAACGAGAGTTGTAACTTAGCAAAAAAACGCCCATATAGATAGACCCGCTTGAAGACTAACTCAAAATTCTCCCCCTTTATCATCGAATGACCAAAAGGATCGAAAATGAGGACTAACGCCCCTAAAGAATATCAAGTTGATGAAGGAGTGCCAGCGTTGTTGGGGTCATTTGTCGTGGAAGGGCCTGCCGCAGTGTCGTCCAAGTCTTCATGCTCGTCGGTGTCGCGCGATGAAGAATAGGAGCTGGACACCAAAGGAGGAACCTTGACCTTCTTGAATTTCTTGGGTGGAGGTGCAGACAAGTCAAAATCTTCCTTGAGACCCATTTTCTTGAGATCTTCTTCACCATACAGATGTGACAGAATGGCCTAGGTGCGACCGAAAACTTCATGGAGGTAGTAATGGTTTTTCTTCACTGCATCGTGTGTAGCAGTCATGTTGTGAAGAAATGAACCAAACTGACGCTTAACCCATTTATGATTTCGATCCACCTTGTGGTGAAGACAAAGCAGAAGCTCACAGTCAGTCATCACACGAGGAGCAGTGGCTTGGGGAGTAGACTTGGGTGCATTGGCAGCAGAGTCATGTGTTGCAGAGTCATCATTGGTGGAATAAGATGCAGCTTTGCGAAACTGACCATCCAATGGATGAATGCCTTCATTAATGATAGCAGGAGCCTTGCCCTTTTCATCAGTTGAAGTAAAAG
Organism: Triticum urartu; assembly: GCF_003073215.2. Classification (NCBI taxonomy): domain Eukaryota; kingdom Viridiplantae; phylum Streptophyta; class Magnoliopsida; order Poales; family Poaceae; genus Triticum; species Triticum urartu. Next base: position 603,094,342 of record NC_053024.1, on the reverse strand, counting down.
CCTGCTTGAGGACTTCAATCGGGGGCAGATAGCTAAGGTGATTCTGAAAATCAGCCTTGTAGTTGAGTGAATACCTTGTCCTGAGGAATCTCATAATCCAAGGTGCATAAGGTTTTAGCTCAAACGGAGAAAGTGCAGCATTTGCCAGAGTCCTCATGAAGAAATCGTGATAGTTGATAGGAATGCTATGTATGATGTTGAATAGCAGATTCTTCATGATGCCAACTATTTCCTCATCAGATGAGTCGTGGCCTTTGATGGGACTCATTGTCCTCATCAGAATGCGATAGACGGTTCTGGGCACATAGAGTAAATCCTTCACGAGGAATTTGGTCCTTGGGGCTTGACCGGGCTAGGCTTCATTAACACTTGCATGTAATGAGCTGTGAGTTCTGGTTCATGATACAGGCAGCGAGCTCCTTCACTGGGTGGACTGATGGGTAGGGCGTGAAGCAATTCAGAGGCCGGTGCCTTATAGTGAGTATTTTCGGTCATCCAGTCCAAGACCCAGGTGTTGATATCTTCAGGATCACCTGTGATATGCAATGTAGCGTAGAACTGACGAATAAGCTCTTCATTCCAATCAACAATGTCAGAGCAAAGTTGAGGAGGCCTGCATGATGAAGAACACTGAGCACAGGAGAGAAGCAAGGTAATGATTCCATGTCCACGTGAGGAATATGCTCATGGTAGAAGATTTTGTCTTTGTTGAAAAGCAGTGAAGAATAGAAGTTGTCCTGGCTTGCAGTCCAGAAACGCTTCCTCCTTAGACGAGCAGAGTCATAAGGATTGTAGTTACTGAAGAACACGTGCTCGCCAAAGAAATCATTAGACTTGAATTTCTGCTTCTTTGAGAATGGATCCTTTGGCTTGGGTGAGGAGTGTCAGTCAATTGCATCACAACCTCCGGGATCTCGATCTCAGGTTCCACAGGCTGAGGAATTTCAGGTGCTGCTTCAGTGGCAGCCTGGGACTTCAATTCTTCATTTACATGATCTTCAGCACTAGTGGCTGGAATTTCTTCATGGACAGATGGTGTGGCATGTGGTTCATCAGATCCCATTTGTACAGTAGTTACTGGAGACTGAGGAATTTGTTGCAATGGTGTGAAGAGTGGAGAGTTGGGGTGCTGACTTTCCCAAAATTCATCACTTAGCACGGGTGTGGTACAGCCAATGTCCACATCTTCATCTTCCATTTCTTCAACGCCGGCCTCTTCAGCAGTAAACTGAGGCATAGGCGAGGAGACAACTGGTGTTGAAGGGATTTGATCCGCTTCAATTTCTTCATCCATCTGCTCTGACGAAGCAGCAGAAGGATTTTATTCATCAGATCCGCTAGGGATCACATATTCTTCATCAAAAGCAACAAGGTCCTTTGATGGCATGGTTGAGATCGGAACAACATCAATGGGATTTGCGAACGAACTTGCCAAAGACTTCATTTTCTTCGGAGCTGAAGAATCTGAAGTAGCTGATGCTTTCCTTTTCTTCACAGTTGCACGCTCTGCAGCCTTGGTCTTCTTCACATCTGATGCAGATGGAAGGATCGAAGTTGGTATAGGCGCAGGAGGAGTAGAGGAATCTGGTTGATTTTCTTCAGGCACAACTGATGCAGTTGCCCTGACTTCTTCATTTTCTTCAGGCGCACCACTAGTGGATGCCCTGGCAATTTCTTCAGCGGCTGGAATGCAGTCATCGGCCCTGGAACTCGCATTTTCTTCAGCAGCCTGAAAGTCATCAGCGGTGCTGGCATGTTCTTCAGTTGGCTGAACAGATGCTTCAGCCTGAGGAATTTCTTGTTGCGTTGGGGCTGCAACATTGGAAGTGAACTGTTCAGTTATCTTTACAAATCTGACTTTGGCTCCTTGACAATCAGCATAGTAGGCTTTGAAGTCATCGCTGAGGGTTTTGATTTCAGACTGGATTTTTACAAGTTCATCAGTTGTCATAGTGACAACGTTGTTCTTCAGAAATTTCTCCTTCTTATATTGCGCTTTCTTGATCTGCCTGGCCTTCTCATATTTCCATTTTTCTTCTTGGATGAAATGGATCAGCATGTGACTTTGGCCAGGAGTCAGCTTGAAATCAGGCATAGGAGTGTTTGGGTCCTTGTGCCAGAGATCAATATAGTCGAGGATCAAACTTGGATCCAAAAGCAGTGCACATTTGTGCCTTTGGCTCTAGCGGCCCTGACTTGCCTACCTCTGATGATCTCAGCAAGTTCTTCATCATGAGCTTCGTCTTCTTCAGACGGCACTTGGAAGGCGACCTGCTTCTTCTGAGGACTAGGGCGAGGACCTCGTCCAGCTGTGGCCTTTGTCTTCAGCAGAGAGGGTCCCGTTGAAGAATTGGGTGCAGCTGAGGAACTAGCTGAAGCTCCTGAGGCAATAGAGATGCCTGTGGTCCTTTGGCACGTGGCTAGATGCACAGGTGCAGAGGACTTTGTCGGAGCAGCTGAGGACTTCGGAGGAGCTGAGGATTTTGGAGGAGCAGGAGCAACATGAGGAATTGGCCTTGAGGGCTTTGAAGATTCTGGCCGTGAGGGCATTGCTGAGGAACTTGGCCGTCAGGGCATTGCAGGTGAAGCACTTGGCTTACGTGCAGGCTTCTTTGCCATAGATTTCTTCGGCTTGACAGAGGCCTCAGTGGCAGCAGTAGCAGAGTCTTCACTGAATTTCCTCACTGCTTCTTTTGCTTGTTTGGCCAACTTGGCCTGGTGCTTGGCCCATTCTTCAGGAAAGTCCTCACCACGCTTGACGCTGGTGGGATCCGCTTCTTGGCCAGGTTCCAATGGAGGTCTTGAGCATGGAGGGGTAACAACGAATTTCTTCATGTATTTGGGAGTAACATATCTGTACTCCCTCCACTCTCTAGCCCATCTCCTTTCTATCTTCTGAATGCGCACCTTGTGCTGATTTTTATCTTCCTCAGTAGGTGTGCAGTACCCAACATAGATGTCATCAGGGATTTCAAACGTTGTGTTGACCTCTAGCTTCTTTCCTCCTTTCTATGGCTTCTTACCATCAGCCATTTTCTTCAGTTGAGGAATTTGAACAATTGAATTCTCTGAAGAGGTATGCAACTTTTCTTCGAGGAACGCTTGGACGAAGAACATGACGAGCTGGAATGTGGAGATGTGAAGTTCGTCAGTGCAGATCTTCCACGCCCTAACTTGGTGGATGAAGACACCTACGGCGGTGGTGGAGTGAAGATTTCTGCGGCCGGCGCGAGTACGACGGCGATGAGGTCGAGGCAGTGAAGCTTTTCCTCACCGGTGACGACGAAGTAGCGGCGGCGCTAGGGTTTGAGAAGCTCGAGCTGGAGAGAGGTCGAGCGGAGTAAAGGAAGTGAGGAAGGGGAGAGGGGGTATTTATAACCATGGTGAAAAACTGTTCGCCCGAAGAATTTGGACGAACGTGCCCCTGACCCTTCTCATTTGCTTGACATGTGTCACCCACGTACTGAGAAGTGGAGATCGTGTGCGATCGTGGGTGAATAGATAAGTATATCGTGGGATGCGGAACGGTTTGAGCGGCAAAGCCGAAAATTTTGGATAAGATAAGTTTTAAAGTTTCGTTCGCAATTTCTTCAGCTGACAAGGACTCAGTGAATATTTTGAACGAGTTTCAAATAGAATGCACATGAAGAATTTGTGAATAGATTGGGTTGAGTATAGCATAGAGGGGGAAGGGTCCGATCACATTCACTTAGCAGAAAAACCAACTTGAAGAAATAGCTATAAGTGAATGCTGTAGAGGACATAAAACTCATATATATATAGCCAATGAAGAAAAACGATGGAAACAGTGAAGACAATGCAAAGTTGAAGAATTTGAACAACTGAGGAATTTCAACTTTTGGTGGTGGTGAGACCCACCGTATACGAATGATGATTTCAGACACCGCGTACAATTGTCATAGGGTTCTAAGAATCAAGTTCTTTGTTAATTTCTTCACACTTAGAGTGTTATTCTTCATTGATTGAAGAAAAACGTTTCTCCATGTGTTGCACATCTAAGTCATCAATTTTGCATAAGTGTTAGGATGAGTGTCCTTTTCAAAGAACATTCGAAGATTCTAAGATATTTAGCTCACACCGCAACTTGCTAAATCTCTTCTCATCCAAGGGCTTTGTGAAGATATCGGCTAGCTGTTCTTCAGTCTTCACATGCTCAATAGAAATGTTGCCCTTCAACACATGATCATGAAGAAAATGATGACGTTTCTGAATGTGCTTTGTCTTCGAGTGCTGAACTGAGTTGTGAGCAATCTTGATGGCACTCTCATTGTCACAGAAGAGAGGCACATTCTTCATATTGACGCCATAGTCCTTGAGAGTTTGCTTCATCCATAGCAATTGAGCACATCAAGAACCAGCAGCAATGTACTCAGCTTCAGCAGAAGATAGTGATACGCAGTTCTGTTTCTTCGAGGACCAACAGACCAAAGATCGTCCGAGGAAATGACATGTACCAGATGTTGACTTGCGGTCCACACAATCACCAGCATAGTCAGAGTCAGAATATCCAATGAGATCAAAATCCGAGCCCTTGGGGTACCATAATCCAAGTGTTGGTGTGTGAGCTAGATACCAAAGAATATGCTTCATAGCCTTATGGTGTGATTCCTTCGGTGTAGCTTGAAATCGGGCACACATGCAAACACTAAGCATTATATCTGGCCTAGATGCACATAAGTACAATAAAGAACCAATCATGGAGCGGTATACCTTATGATCGAAGTCAATACCATTTTCATCAGTGCACAGATGGCCATTTGTGGGCATAGGAATTTTGACGCCTTTGCAATCTTGCATGCCGAATTTCCTCAGTTCATCCTTGAGGTATTTCTCCTGAGATATGAATATGCCATTGCGTTGTTGACGAATTTGAAGACCTAAGAAGAATTTCAATTCTCCCATCATAGACATTTGATATTCTTCACTCATCATATAGGCAAATCCATCACTATAACGTTGGTCAGTATAGCCAAAGATAATATCATCAACATATATTTGGCACACAAACAATTCACCATCATAAGATTTAGTGAAAAGAGTAGGGTCGAGTGAACTGGGTTTGAAGCCTTTCTTCATAAGGAATTCCTTCAAAGTATCATACCACGCCTGTGGGGCCTGCTTGAGGCCATAGAGGGCCTTATTGAGTCTGAAGACTTTGTCAGGATTCTTTGGATCTTCAAAACCTGGGGGTTGAGCAACATATACTTCTTCCTCAAGCTTACCATTGAGGAATGCACTTTTCACATCCATTTGATATAAAGTGATATCATGATGGTTAGCATAAGCAAGTAATATGCGAATAGCCTCAAGTCTAGCAACAGGTGCAAAAGTTTCATCGAAATCAATTCCTTCAACCTGTGTGTAGCCTTGAGCTACAAGTCGTGCCTTATTCCTTACCACAAGGCCATTGTCGTCTTGCTTGTTGCGATAGATCCATTATGTGCCAATGATATTGTGCTTGCGAGGATCTGGACGTTTGACCAGTTCCCAGACGTTGTTGAGCTCGAACTGATGAAATTCTTCTTGCATGGCCTGAATCCACTCAGGCTCCAGAAATGCTTCATCTACCTTAGTGGGCTCTGTGATAGAGACAAAAGCATAGTGCCCAAAAAAGTTAGATAAATAAATGTGAAGCTTTTGAGCGTGTGAGAGGACCTGGCGCTTTGATGTCATTGATGATCTTTTCAACTTGCACTTCTTTTGCAACGCGAGGATGAGCTGGTTGTCGTTGAGGAATTTGATCAGCGTTTTCTTCAACACCATTTTCTTCAGTATTTTCTTCAGGTGCATTAGCTCAACGTTCTTCATGTTCTGGAATGAATACTTCAGCAGATTCTTCAGTAGGAATGACATCCTCAGTAGCCTTAAACTTGATAATTTCCTCAGGTGTTGGTTCATCTATCACAGAAGGTAGGTGCTCTCTTTGCGAGCCATTAGTTTCATCGAACCACACATCTACAGTTTCAACAACCTTGTCAAGAACGTTGTTGAAGACTCTGTAGGTGTGCGAGTCCTTTCCGTAACCAATCATAAAACCTTCATGTGCTTTCGGTGCAAATTTTGAGTTGTGATGAGGATCTCTAATACCAAGTTCTTCTGAGGAGTATGAGGAGAAGATAACTCATGAGTAATACCAAGTTCATCAAGATAGTCATCAAGACCAGAATTCTTGAACTTAGTTCCATTGTCACTTCTGATGTGCTTGATCTTCACACCAAAGTTGGTTGAAGCCCTCGAGGAAAACCGTTTGAAGACTTCCTGCACTTCATGTTTGTAAGTAACAATGTGTACACATGTGTATCGAGAGTAATGATCAACAATAACAAAGCCATATTGAGATGCATCATTTGAGACTGCAGAATAATGGTTAGGACCAAAGAGATCCATGTGAAGCAATTCAAATGGACGAGTGGTGGTCATGATAGTCTTCGCTGGATGCTTAGCCTTTGTCATCTTCCCAGCTTCACAGGCTCCGCATAAGTGATCCTTGAGGAATTTGACATTCTTGATGCCAATGACATGCTTCTTCTTCGCAAGTGTGTGCAAATTCCTCATGCCTGCATGACCAAGTCGTCGATGCCAGAGCCAGCCTTCTGAAGCTTTTGCAAGTAGGCACACGGCTGGTTGCGGTCCTGTAGAGAAATCAACAATATACAAGTTTCCTCTCCTAAAGCCTTCGAAGACTTTGGAATTGTCAGCTTCCATAACCACAACACAACGGTACTTGCCAAAGACAACAACCATATCAAGATCGCAAAGCATTGAGACAGACATGAGGTTGTATCCCAAGGACTCGACAAGCATGACTTTGTCCATGTGTCGATCCTTTATGATCGCAACCTTACCTAGACCCAATACCTGACTTTTGCCTTTGTCAGCGAAGATGATATGCTTCAGATGCGATGGTGATAAGGGAACATCCATCAATAGATTCTTGTCACCAGTCATGTGATTTGTACATCCACTATCGAGGATCCACTCAGTGGCTTTGGGTTGATCATCCTGCAGATGAATTAGTGCAACTTACGAACTTCATATACTTCAGCAGTGAAGAATATGACATCAATTCATTAGATCAATTTCATCAAGCAATAGAACAGATAAAGCAGTATGAGGACGTGAGAAATGAAAGTTCATTTCTTCATGGTTAGCCTGCGTCCTATCAGGCACACTCAGGTCTCCAGCAAATTCTTCAGACGATTATGTTCGTCTGGAGACCTGACCCTGCAGAAGAGATTAGTTCTTTTTCTTCACCACCCACATCTGAAGGGGTGGCAAAGAGTTCATCACTCTGCGAGCTCCATACGAGAAAGGTGGCATAGAATCCTGTCCATTTCGTTTCACATAAGAGGGGTTAGGATAAGCATATGAATAAGCAAAGAAATTCTTCGAGGACTTATGAACATGATGATTAGAAGAATAATGCTCATATTCATAGCCCTTAGCTCTTCCCTACGGAACAGAGTTGTTAGCACGATGATATTCATGTGAGGACTTTGATCTTTTTGAGGAATTTGGTCCATATGAAGAATTTGATCTGGGGTTCCTATTCTTCACAGGTGGTGTCCTGAGGGCATTCACCTGAAGACTTTCAAGGCACCTTTTGGGAACTCAGATTTTCTTCATAGGGGAACCGTTCCTGCAGTTAGTGCCAACATATCTAGCGAATACTTCACCATTCTGAGTTTTGAACAGTTTATAGTTGGAGTCAAGTGACTCATCATCAGAACGAGGAGATTCACATGCAAATCCAGATAAGTTAGATGGATCAACTGGAGGTCCCTTTGCAGCAACCATGAGGTTTTGGGGTACTGCTCAGGCTTCCAATATGTACCATCAGCATTGAGTTTCCTCTCAAAGGCAATACCCTCTTTCCTGGGGTTCCTGTTGAGGATCTGCTTTTTAAGCACATCACAAAGAGTTTGATGCCCTTTGAGGCTTTTGTACATGCCTGTCATGTACAATTCCTTCAGCCCTGCATCGTTAGTGATCCTAATAGTGTCCTCAGATGAGGAATTAGTGATAGCAGAGGCATGTGAAGAATTTGAAACATTAGCAGCATTTGAACATTCTGGTGAAGAATTAGCAGATTCACGTTCAATGCATTTCAAACAAGGAGGATCAAATTCTTCCTGAGCAGCGCTGATCTGTTGAGCAAGTAATGAATCACGCTCCTTCTGAAGATCTTCATAACTCACTCTTAGCTTTTCAAGATCTTGCTTTCTTTGAAGAAATTCATAAGAAAGCTTCTCATGATTAGATAAGAGAGTGTTATGATGACCTTAAAGGTTGTCAAACTTAGTCTGAAGTCACTGAAGATTTTCAGTCAAGGCTTTAGTGCGATCCATTTCTTCACCCAACATATCATCACTTTTGTCTAGCATGTTTTGAACCTTTTCAAAAGCCCTTTGTTGTTTTACAGCAATCTTAGCAAGTTTAGAATAGTTGGGCTTGAGGTTTTCATCAGATTCATTCTCACTTGATTCAGAGGAGATATATTTGAGTACCTTGGCACCCTTTGCCATGAAGCAATAGGTGGGAGCGTAGTCATCATTGCCTTCATCAGCCTTGTTGGTGAGGTCATTTTCTTCAGTGTTGAAGATAGACTTGCTGACGAATGCGGTAGCGAGGGCTAGGCTCGCCACACCGGATTCGGACTCCTCAAATGCCTCCTCTTCCTCATTTTCTTCAGATTCAGCCTCAGAGTCCATTTCCTTGCCAATGAATGCCCGAGCCTTCTTGGAGCTGCTCTTCTTGTGAAATGAAGACTTTGAGGATTTTGATGATGAAGATTTTGAGGATTTCTTCTTTTTCTTCGCATCATCAGAATTGTAATCCTTGTATTTCTTCTTCTTTGATTCCTTTTCCCATTGAGGACAATCCTGAATGTAATGCCCAGGTTTCTTGCATTTGTGACAAAGCCTCTTCTTGTAGTCACTGGATGAGGAATCATTGCTCCTTGAGGGTCTTCCAAAGCGACCACGTCTTGAGAACTTCTGGAATTTCTTCATGAGCAGTGCTAGCTCATGGCTTAGTTCTTCAGGATCACCAAGGCTGCTACCAGAGTCTTCATCTTCGGACTCAGATACTGCCTTGGCCTTCAGTGCATGTGATCTGCCATAGCTCGAACCATAGAGATCTCTCTTTTTAGCAAGCTGGAACTCATGAGTATTTAGCCTCTCGAGGATATCAGCGGGATCAAGTGACTTGTAATCAACACGTTCTTGTATCATCAATGCCAGAGTATCAAATGAGGAATCAAGCGATCTCAGCAATTTCTTCACCACCTCATGGTCGGTGATGTCAGTGGCACCAAGTGCTTGGTTTGTTGAACATTTTCATTGTCGAGTCTTTTGAAGCGGTTGAAGAGATTGCGAAGAACATCAACTCGTGAGTCACGCTGTGTTGAGACTCCTTCATTCACCTTGGACAGCCTATCCCAGATAAGCTTAGCAGCTTCCAAAGCACTCACTCTTCCATACTGTCCTTTGCTTAGATGGCCACATATGATATTCTTCGCTTGAGAATTGAGTTGCTTGAATCTCTTCACATCAGCAGCATTCAGAGAAGGTGTGACTGAGGGAACACCATTTTCCACAACATACCAGAGATCGTTATCAATTGCCTCAAGATGAATTCGCATCTTATTCTTCTAGTAGGGGTAGTCTGTCCCATCGAAGGTAGGACACCCAACAGAGACCTTGATCATACCTGCGGTTGACATAACTAAAATTCTAGGTGGTTAAACCAAAATCCCACAGAACAAGGGAGTACCTTGCTCTGATACCAATTGAAAGTGCGTTATATCGACTAGAGGGAGGGTGAATAGGCGATTTTTATGAATTCTTCACTGAGGAATTTGCAGGTGAGGAAATTCCTTAGCGAAGAACTACTAGCAGCGGAATAAGTACTCAAAAGTAAACATAACAGAGCACAAGCATAGTCATCATGATGAAATAAAGACAAGCACAGAATACAGAAAAGCATAAACACAAGATAACACAGGATGAAGACAAATAGACTGAAGAAATTGAACTAAGGAATTTGAGAAAGTCTTCAGTCAAAGTCTTCAAACACAGATATGAATAGGCGCTCAACACAGTTATGAGGAAATGAAAGAGTTGAGGAAATAGAACCAGTGAGCTTGGTGAAGACAATGATTTGGTAGACCAGTTCCAACTGCTGTGACAGTTGTATGTCTGGTTAGGGCGGCTAGGTATTTAAACCTGAGGACACACAGTCCCGGACACCCAGTTCTGAACACGCAGTCCAGAACACTCAGTCCTCACCGTATTCCCCTTGAGATAAGATCACACAAACCTCGCCCAATCACTCGTGGTAAGTCTTCAGGTGACTTCCGAACCTTCACAAACTTGGTCACTCAGTGATCCACAATTCCTCTTGGATGCTCTAGACCTTGACGCCTAACCGTCTGGAAGAAGCACAGTCTTCAAAGGTAACACGCGTCAGATCCACGCAGGATCAATCTCTTCAGTGATGCTCAATCACTTTGGGTTTGTAGGTGTTTGGGTTTGGGTTTTCCTCACTTGATGATTTTCGCTCAAAGTCCTCGAAGGATGAGATGCTCTCAAATGATAAGTGTCAGTTTCTCTTGGAGCAGCCAACCAACTAGTGGTTGTAGGGGGGTGGCTATTTACAGCCTAGGGAGCAGCCCGACATGATAAGACATAAATGCCCTTCAATGATATGACCGTTAGGTGGGTAGATATTTTGGGACAGCTAGTGCATAGCACAGCAACGGTTGCAATTTTGAGTAGCAAAATCCTCAGGGCTATCATGTTCCTCACTGTGTAGGCAATCCGCACTGGCGAATTCCTAACTCCTCAGTCAGAACAAATTCCTCAGAGACCATAAGAACTTCGTCTCTGTCACTGAAGAATATGACTGAACTGTATGAGATTTCCAATGGCTTCACTCGAAGGGATTGGTAGGTGTAGGATTTTGAGTTGAGCATCACATGGAAATTTTTCCTTAGTATTTCCTCGACCCCCTTTAATAGTGCGGTTTTTCCTATGACTCAAGAAAGAGAAAATGAAACTACGAAAACAAAAGTCTTCATGCTTCATGTTCCTTGAATGAATACCAAGTCTTCAGGATTGCACCAATTTCTTCACTTTCAAAGTCTTCAGAAATCCAAAGTCTTCAGTCGAAGAACTTCATTTTTAGGGGTCGACTTTCTCTGTAAATATCAAACTCCTCATAGACTTATAGACCTGTGTACACTCAAAAACACATTAGTCCCTTAACCTATAAGTCTTCAATACACCAAAATCACCAAGGGGCACTAGATGCACTTACATTACCTTCCACCCTCCGAGGATGAGGTGAGCCTCGACGACGAAGACTTTGTCGTTACTGAGGAACCTCTCGAGTAGGAGCGCTTTAAGCAATGGCTAATAGCCACTGCAAGGAGCCTAAAAAGAAACAGCAGCAGCTTCAAGCTGATCAAGATCTACTCAACGATAGATGGACTAATGTCCTAGCAGCCGAGGAATACTACCTCGTGCGCCCAACCAAAAGTTACCCAAAGCGTAAACGGCTACCTTAATTCAACGACGAGGCACGCGAGCCCGTACCAACAGCATGTAATGCGGCTAACCGACCACCACGTGGTCGGGACAAAACAGCAACTCAAGCCGAACACCGGCCCATACTATCTCGCCGTAAAGGTAGAGACACAATAGTTTGGGGATACACATATGACCTGTGGCAGGACCTGGAAAATAAAGCAGGTCTGGCCAGGTCGATCTACGGATCGCGGGGGCGTGCCCCGACGCGCGACAACGGCTATTAAGCCGAACATGACAAGCACAATCACGTCCGGGCCGAAAACCGCAGGCGGACTTCATCCGAACTACGTCGCGATCTGGCCCGATATGGAGGCGCCGCACACCCCCTCTGCTTCACTGATGAAGTAATGGAACATGAATTCCAAGAAGGGTTCAAACCCGTGAATATCGAATCATATGATGGAACAACAAATCCCGTGTATGGATTGAAGACTTTATTCTCCATATTCATATCGCCCGCGGTGATGATCTTCATGCCACTAAATACCTCCCCCTAAAACTCAAGGGACCGGCCTGGCACTGGCTGAACAGCCTGCCTGAAAACTCTATTGGCAGCTAGGAAGACCTAGAAGACGCCTTCCACGACAACTTCCAAGGCACATATGTCAGACCTCCAGATGCCGATGACTTAAGTCACATAGTTCAACAGCCCAGAGAGTCAGCCAGGAAATTCTGGACCAAGTTCTTAACTAAAAAGAACCAGATCGTCGACTACCCAGATGACGAAGCCCTAGCGGCCTTTAAGCATAGCATCCGCGACGAATGGCTCGCCCGACACCTCGGCCAAGAAAAGTCGAAGTCCATGGAGACCCTCACGGCACTTATGACTCGCTTCTGTGCGGGCGAAGATAGTTGGCTAGCCCATAGCAATAATAATGCAAGTGAACCTGGCACCTCCGAAACCAAGAAAGCAACGGCAAGACCCGATGGAATAGGAATAAGCGTTGAAACAATGGTGACAATACTGATGACACGGCCATCAACGCCGGTTTCAGTGGCTCCAAGTCCGGTCAGCGGAAGAAGCCATATAAAAGGAATAATCAGGGCTCTTCCATCTTGGACCGCATACTCGATCGTCCATGTCAGATCCACGGAACCCCTGATAAACCAGCCAATCATACCCACCGGAGCTGTTGGGTCTTTAAATAGGCCAGCAAGTTAAATGCCGAAGACAAGGAGAAGGGGTCGCAAAGCAAGACTGACAACGAGGAGCCCTGTCCGCTGAACACAGGGGGGCAGAAGAAGTTTCCCCCCTCCCCCAGGTCAAAATGGTGAACATGATATACATTACCCATATCCCCAAGAGGGAGCGCAAACGTGCGCTCAGGGACGTCTATGCGATAGAGCCAGTCGCCCCAAAATTCAACCCATGGTCATCCTATCCGATCACCTTCGATCGCAGGGACTATCCGACCAGTATCCATCATGGTTGTTCAGCCGCACTGGTGCTCGACCCAATCATTGATGGATTCCACCTTACGCGCGTCCTTATGGATGGTGGCAGCAGCCTCAACCTACTCTATCAAGATACAGTCCGCAAAATGGGCATCGATCCGTCAAGAATCAAGCCCACAAAAACTACCTTTAAAGGAGTAATAATAGGTGTAGAGGCCCGCTGCACAGGCTCAATTACATTGGAAGTCGTCTTCGGATCTCCGGACAACTTCCGAAGCGAGGACTTGATCTTCGATATCGTCCCCTTCCGCAGTGGCTATCACGCACTACTCGGACAAACCGCGTTTGCTTGATTCAATGCGGTGCCACATTATGCTTATCTCAAGCTCAAGATGCCCGGACCACGCGGTGTCATAACAGTCAATGGAAACATAGAGCGCTCCCTCCGTACCGAGGAACACACCGTGGCCCTAGCAGCGGAAGTACAGAGCGGCCTTTTAAGGCAGAACTTTAATTCAGCGGCCAAGCTCCCGGACACTGTCAAACGAGTCCGGACTACTCTACAGCATGGTAGTTCGGCTCGTCAGGATTTAGACTAGCAATTCGACATCTATCTCAGTCCCGACCAAGTGATGGCATTCATACCGCACGCACATAATTACGCACTAAAAATACCATGGGCAGAGACGGGAGCATAACCAGACTGTGGTCCACAATACGGCTCGACCTTCCCTGGACACACATACTTTCACTTTTCTTTTTATCCTTTTCAAGTTTCTTTTCCACAGGCCCCTCTCAACGGCCTGATCATCAGTCCTTTCGAAGGACGGATATACCAAGGCGGCGAGCAGCACAGAAGTGTGGGGGAATCTCTAGATATTCTTCTTAACGATCATTCTACCTGTTTTCAGGACCCGTACGCAGCCCCCCCCCTTGGTCTTGGCATGTTAAATGGCCATTGTTGCTTATCGCACTATTTGTACAAATACGCTTTGACGTATTAGTCAAAACTATAATGGAAACAGTTTGCGGCCCAACTTATGTGGCACTAGCTTACTACTTCATTTTATTTCGCTATTCTTATCAATTGCACCCGTACACTTCGATACGTTTTTTGGACAGGGGCTTCATTGCGCTCCATACTATGGTAGCAAAGTCCGAACAATTTTACAGTACAGTTTGGCACCTCGAATTTTAGCATTATATGCATCAGCTCCGAATCATGTCTTTGGTCAATAGTTGGGTTGCCCGACTCCTGTGCTTGCTACCATACGTTCCGTCCTATCGGATAGGGTAGTAAAGGGAGAACTACTGCGATTGTGTTTCTGGTTTATCCGAGCAAACACCTCAGTAGAGAAAGCCGAAAAGTGACTGTCATGATGCGGCGAGAGCTGGTCAGCTATTCAGAGGTTAAAAATCTTTTGTGATTTTTTCCGCATTATGCAATGAATCGACTTTCATCCGATCAGGTGTTTACAACACCCTAGTCCGGATTAATTGCTAACTAGGGGTTGCGCCTACATTTTTATTGTCAAACTCCTATGGCTAAGTGAGGGTGATAAAGCCAGATAGTCCGATTGCCTGGTTCGTTGTGCTAAACACCTCCTTCAAGGACCAAATTCTTGGATCAAGAGTGTTTAGATTCCACCCCGAACACCCCCGTACTACCTACGTGGGGGCTGAAGACGACGACTGGCCAACTCTCAGATTTAATAAAAACGGACGCACAGGAGGAAAACTTTTAAATAATAAACAAGCATTATATTACATAACGGCTTTCTTTCATCATACAAGACAAGATAACATGAATGTATTCACTCGAAGATAATGTCTTTTGAACATTGGCCCTCTACAATATGGGATCCCTTGAGGACATCACCAAAATACCGCTCCGGGGTGCGTTGCTCCTTGCCAGCGGGCGGTCCCTCAGTCGCGAGCTTGACGGCGTCCATCTTCGCCCACTGCACCTTGACACGGGCGAAGGCCATCCACGCACCCTCGATACAGACTGACTGCTTGATGACGTCAAGCCGGGGGAAGGCATTAACCAGCCGCTTCACGAGCCCGAAGTAGCTGCTGGGTATGACTTCGGCGGGCCATAGCCGGATTATTAAATCCTTCATGGCTAATTCGGCCACCCTATGTAGTTCGACCAACTATTTTAGCTGATCGCTAAAGGGCACCGGATGTTCTAGTGCAAGGTATTGTGACCAGAACAGCTTCTCCGTCGAGCTCCCCTCTTCGGCTAGGAAGAACTCTGCAGCGTCGGCAACACTGCACGGTAAATCCGCAAACGCTCCTGGAGAACTCCAAATCGGGGTTAGTAAGAGATACCTCTTCTTCACATATTTTTTCTGCATAATGAAGGCCTTACCCGCCGTGATTTTTCTGGCCTCTTGGATTTCCTGGAGGGCACCCTGGTCTTCAACACGGGTATCTTGTGCGCTTCAGCGGGCCTTGGCGAGTTCGGACTCTTGATCCGCAACGTTGCGCTCCAAGGACTCGTATTTCTTCACGGCATCCTGGAGCTCCTGCTGGGCCTCACCGACCCTGGCCTCAAGCTATTCACGGGCGGCTTGTTCCTTTGCTGCTCTCTCCTCGGCTTCGGCCAGCGCCTTCTCGAGGATCTCCACCTCGGTCGCCGCTCCTAACAAATATCATGGCACTATGGTTAGCACAAATCATTCATCCCTTCTGGATCTACAAAAGTTCATTGCATACCTTGCTTGTCTTCTAGCTACTTTTTTACACGGCTGAGCTCTTCCTCGGCCTGCTCCAGACTCTGCTTCAATCCAGAGACTTCGGCAGTATGAGAGGTCGCAACCAACAATGACGCCTGCTTATTCACATAAGACATATTTGGTTAGTCTCATGTGAAAATTACTTGATCCTCTGTCCGGGTTTTCCTTCCGAACACCGAACAGAGTCTCAAGGGATATGTCTATACTATGACATTCTTTTTATACAATTGCGTCTCTTACCTCAAAGCCTATTAGGAGGCTGGTGCAGGCTTCGTTCAGTCCGCTATTAACGGACTGAACTCTCTCAATCACCGTACCCATAATGATACGATGTTCCTCAATAATGGAAGCGCTTTGCAGCGCTTCCTGTAGAGTATCTGGTGCCTCTGGATGGACAGAGGTCGCCGGTGGAATTGGTGCACCTCCTTCTTTTGAAGGAGGCTTCTTGCCGGATTCCGAAGCCGTATAGGTCTCCGGGATCGTATTTGGCTGGGGGCCGAATTGGATATGGCCCCCATCGCGAGTCTTCATGGGGATCTACTCCCCCATGTGTCCGGTGGCCGAGGTATCATCCTCTGGCGCCACCGTGACGCCCTCCTGTGCTTCCCCCTGAGCCGGGAGAGTCCTTTGGGACAGCACTTCAGCGTCCTCCGTAGTCTTGGGAGAGGAGGCCGCCAGAAGGGACCCGTTGTCCATCACCTTTGGATCCAGCGAATTTCCCGAAGATGAGGATCGCTCGAGGTCGGAATGAGTCGGACTGCAGCGCATAATTCAACATGTTGCAATCATGAAGTAAAGGAGATGGATATTTGTGTGCGTCTTCGAGTACTTACGATTCGGCCAGAGGCTTATCCCTGGGGCGCCACTCAGAGCTGCTATCAATGTCCCACGCGGAGTTGTCTGTGGCGGAGGCCTTCCCCTTCTTGGATGCCTCTGCCTCCAGATGCATGGAGGCTGCCCTTTTCTTCCTTCCCCCTCCGGGGGAGAATCACTTTCCTCCTCCTTGTCGTCATCGGTGTGGGAGGAGTGGGTCTCGGCGTCTTCGGATGTCACGTTCGAAGTGCCCTTACGGCGGAGACCACTTCTGGTCTCCTTGGCCTTCTTCTTGGCGTTCTTCTCCGGCGCTTGGTAGGGCGCCGGAACCAGCATCTTCGTCAGAGGATGGATTGCTGGGTCTTCGGGCAGCGGAGCCGGACACTGGATTCGCTCCGCCTTCTTTGTCCAACCCTGAAAAAATGAATGGGGAAGCTTAGACGTCTTCCTTGAATATGCCAGTAAAGGATAAACCTTGAAATACGGATAACCTATCGCACTAGCGGGATGGGCCAGGTCGTGTCCGCGGTCCTCGGTCGTCGCCGGCCACGTCTCGTTGGCCTTGAAGAGCACCTTCCAGATGTCTTTATGTGTAGTGCCAAAAAACTATTGCAAGGTCTGGTGCTTGGCCGGATCGAACTCCCACAGATGGCAAGTCCGGCTTTGGCACGGAAGGATCTGGTGAGCAAGCATCACCTGGATCACATTGACAAGCTTGACGTTCTTGTCCACCATGCTCTTGATGCGCGTCTGAAGCATTGTCAGCTTGTCCGATGAAGACCAGTCCAAGCCCTTCTCTAGCCAGGAGGTGAGCCGTATCGGGGCGTCGGACTGGAATTCAGAAGCCGCGGCCCAGGTGGCGTCACGAGGCTCTGTGACGTAGAACCACTGTTGTTGCCACCCTTTGACGGTCTCCACGAAGGTACCTTTGGGCCATGTGACATTGGGCAGCTTGCTCACCATGGCGCCTCCGCACTCTGCGTGTTGACCGCCCACCACCTTCGGCTTCACATTGAAGATCTTTAACCACAATCCGAAGTGGGGTGGGATGCGGAGGAAGGCCTCGCGCATGACAATGAATGCCGAGATGTTGAGGAAGGAATTGGGGGCTAGATCATGGAAATCCAGCCCGTAGTAGAACATGAGTCCGCGGACGAATGGGTGAAGAGGAAATCCAAATCCACCGACGAAGTGAGGGATGAATACCACCCTATCATGGGGCTCTGGGGTGGGGATGAGCTGCCCTGTTACTGGAAGCCGGTGGGCGATTTCTTTGGCTAAGTACCCGGCCTCCCGAAGCTTGGTGATGTCCTTCTCCTTGACGGAGGAAACCATCCACTTGCCTTGCGCTCCAGATCCGGACATGGCTGGAGTGATTTTTTGAGGTGGAAAGGATGGAAGCTTGGGTGCTAGAACTCGAGAATGGATGGGCAGAGAGAAGGAAGGCGTGGGTGAAAGAGGTGAATTCTTATCCCTTTATAAAGGCAGTGAATATCAAGCGCCTCCCCACTCGCCTTAAAACTCGCCTATTCATCAAGGATCAAGCAGGCGTCGCGGTCGGATTACCCATGCCCGTATTGATGAGAATCCCTAAGGGGACACGATCTCTGCTTTGACAAGACGTGCCAATAAAACCGCATCTTGAAACATGGAGCGGGGGGCTAAAAAACAGTTTGAAATAATGACCGGGCTGTGATGTGATGTCACACTACAAAAGTTGTCAGTGGATTGGACTCGTAAAATATTATACTCTCTGCGTGTGTGTGTGTGGTACTCGTTTTGCAGAGCCGAACATGTTTTCTGTATTTGAAAGCTGCTTTGGAGTATTCAGAGGAGGAACCCGCCTTGCAATGCCGAAGACAATCTGCGTGCCGGACACATCTTCATTGAAGCCTAGTTCAGGGGCTACTGAGGGAGTCCTGGATTAAGGGGTCCTCGGGCGTCCAGCCTGTGTGACATGAGCCGGACTAATGGGCTATGAAGATACAACAGAAGACTCTCTCCCGTGTCCGGATGGGACTCCCCTTGGCGTGGATGGCAAGCCTGGCATTCGGATATGAAGATTCCTTTCTCTGTAACCGACTTGGTACAACCCTAGTCCTCTCCGGTGTCTATATAAATCGGAGGGTTTAGTCCGTAGTGGCAATCACAATCATACAGGCTAGACTTCTAGGGTTTTAGCCATTACGATTTCATAGTAGATCAACTCTTGTAATCCTCATACTCATCAATATCAATCAAGCATGACGTAGGGTATTACCTCCATCAAGAGGGCCCGAACCTGGGTAAAACATCGTGTCCCCTGCCTCCTGTTACCATCGACCTTAGACGCACAGTTTGGGACCCCCTACCCGAGATCCGCCGGTTTTGACACCGACACCTACGTGTGGGCAAAACAAGTAATGCCCACACGCCTATTTTTTCCCCTCCCGGTCCCTCTCACACGCCTACGTGTGGGCAAAATAGATAATGCCCACACGCCCGTACGTCAGGCCTCCTGCCTCATGGTCCCGCACGCCCCGACTGACAATCACCACGCGCCCCGCAGTTGCCATGGTCCGGACCTCTCTTCCATGTTCGTTTAACTACAGTTGCCATGTCGCCGAACTACAGTTGCCATGTCAGATAACTACAGTTGTCATGGTTGCTCAACTGCAGTTGCCATCTCAGGTCAAGTGCCAGATGTCATTCTTGGACAACTGCAGCTGTTGCCATGTATGGTCTGGTTTACTATAGTTGCCATGATTTGAATACTTTTGGAGTTGCCACCTACTAACACTAGCCAGTTGCCGTGTAGTGCTACAAAGAGACATGACAAAATAACATGTTCAGGTAAAAAAAAGAGTTGCCATCTGCTTATAAGAACACTAGGCCAGTTGCCATGTACCCTACAAAACATATGTCAACTGACATGTTCGGGTAAAAGAGATAGTTGACATCTGCTTATAAGCACACTAGAGCAGTTGCCATGTACCCTACAAAACACATGGCAACTGGCAGCATTGAGTGTGGGAGAGGAGACGAGCGTGTGGACGAACTGATAAATGTCCACACACCAGCCCCTGTGTGGAAACGCCCACACGACCCTCCGTATTGTGAAAATGGATGTGTGGGCGACCGGATAAATGCTCACACACCAGCCCAGTCCTACGCGGCACCACAAACATGCTAAGATTCATACAACCACAAATGAATATGGATCCACACATATGGACAAGATGCAAACACCCATATATGTGGACTTTAGTGTTTCCCAAGGTTAAAGCCAAAATTGTTGCAAAGAGTCTCACCCCGTTTTGACGATGGCGCTGATTGGCCGGTACTATCATAAGAGGAGCAAATCACAAGTGACAATTTTTTTTTAGAAACTAGGGACACAAGTAGGGGCTCAAATGTAACTAACCTTGCTATTTAAAACCGACAAGCCATGTGCTCCAGTTTAAATGATGATGCAAACCTTGTTGTTTGGTGGGTAAGGCGTCCGGCAAACATAACTAAGCACAGCAAGAATCAGTGAAGAGATATTTCAACTGTGAGATGAACGGAACTGCTCCAAAAATGAAGGAGCACTACTAGTCATGTCGTACATCAAGCTTTCTTTTCTTCTTCTTTGAAATGGTATACATCAAGCTTTCGCGGCGCTTACATTACTCGCTTACATTAAGCAAGTGAGCCGTCTAGACTAATCAACCTCAGCGAGCCGGCGGGTCTCCCGGTCCACACATGCGCCACGGCGTGCCGATCGAGACGATGATACGCGCGCGTCGCGTTCCTCCTATACACTAGTGCCACACCACTTCTTTCCAATCAAACATTGCTCTCTTTCTCTCTCATCCATTAGCTCGTGCTTGTTGCCATCAATCATGGACACGTTTCTTACTTGTACGCTCGATCAACCGCGAACAATTAAAATACACGGAGTAGATATTTAGGTTTAAGGCCATTTTCAAAAAGTAGTAGAAGTAGCATGGTTTTAAGTTTCAGTCTTGGAACGGTCGCCGAAATCACCGACTGTCAGTGATTTTGTTTTCATTTTGGCCAAAAGACCAAAAAAATCAATTGGATTGAGAACAAACAAATATTCTAAAAATCAAAATGTAATTTGAAAATTATTTGAGTTTGTGTGTACTAACAAAATTGCTGAGATATTTTGATGGAAGGACGAATATTCCAGTACGCACCGAAATTACTGAATTTTCAATGATAAAGGTGAAGACCATGGGATAGAGGTACAATTCGGAGTAGTTATGGCCAGTGGGGCAGTGATGACTTATTTTGCTTCCGAATCTTTATGGTAGGAGCAGTACGACTTCTTGGCGCATGTCTGGCGTGACTTCCCTGTATCGAGAAAACGAGTGCACATTTGTCAAGCTACATTATCTCTCTAAGTCTATCTATTTGCCCACTCAACGAAAGCAATGTGAAAGAATCTTTTTCCCCTCGGAACGCAAAAGAACAGACTAACCCTAACGACCACGCACAGGAACATACTACTTTTACAAACTCACAGATTAACCTCCGTAATCGCCTCTCCCTCACAGCAGAATAGGAGCTTGTATCGCTTCTGACTATTTTGCAGGATTTCGTGCCATCGGCGGGGGAAGATCAACGGTTCCTACGACATGGTATTTGCTTCTCCACCAAGCATGCATATGGTGTCCTCATGGCTCGGCCTGAGACCGATCTCATGGCTCTTCTCATATGGAGTGCCAAGGTTTCTCGGAAACTCAAAGTATTCGCATGTCTATTCTTTAAAGTCCGTCTCAACACTAGAGTCAACCTTGCACGTAAGCATATAATCGACTCAGACATATGCCCTTGATGTGTTACGACAACCGAAGACTCCAACCACCTCTTCATCACATGTCCTCTTGCCAATAGAATTTGGCAACGGCTGGGGTTCCTATCACATTCCAGCGACATCACAGGATCTATGGGACGTCTCTACTCCTTCTCACCTCCCGATCACAGCATGGCCTTCGGTCCTCTTGGCTTTGCTTTGGATGACTTGGGCAGCACGTAATGACATGGTTTTTAAATCGGTAGACCAAAGCTCTGTAATAACCTTGAGGAACCTTATTTCTGCGTTGGATCTCTGGTCTCATCGTCTTGTGAGTTCACAAGATAAGGAAGACGTCTTCTCGTGGCGCTCCTACCTCTATGCACGTTGCACCGTGCCTATATAATTCTGTAATCACTGCCACGACAGTCCCTTGAGTAATATATTCAGGTGAGGGAACTCCCCCTCCCCCGGTGATTCTAAAAAAAAATTACGACCAAAATAGCAGTAGTACTAGTACAGCATCAAACACCAACCAACCCCCGAAAGGCTGAAACAAGCAGCAACAGAAAAGGAAAAGGAAGCCTTCCACACCGGGCGCCATGGTGTTCGACGCGGCCTCCGGCAGCGGCGGCGGGTCGCCGACGGCGGCGGCGGCACGGAAGGGCCCGCTCCGCGTCTGCGTCCACGACGCTCCTGCTACGACTGCAGGGGATGTCATCCCATCGGCTGCTATTCTCTACAGTCTGACCGTCTGCGACGCTTCTATTGTTCGCAACGCTATTGCCGACTACGGGGGATGTTAGAGATATATTTGGGACACATGTGCAGTGTAGAATTTATAATCCGTCTCCTATCTTATCTTTAGGAGAGGCCTCTTGCCATCCAAGTTTGTACTCAATATATACTCGCCCTCGAGGCTCAGTAATACAATCCATTATATTACGCAACAATCCCTCTCTTTCCCTTCTAACAATTTCAACGGTAGCAAAAATCACTGACAGTCAGTGATTTTGTTTTCATTTTGGCCAAAGGACCAAATTCAATGCAACTGGATTGAGTTCAAACCATTTTCTTAAAAGAAAATCAAAATATAATTTGAGAAATATTTGAATTTATGTGTACTATAAAAAAATGCTAAAATATGTTGTCGAAAAGAAGAATATTTCTGTATGTACCGAAATTACTGAATTTAGAGCAACTCCAATGGGGCGACCTATTTTGTTCGCCCGCGTCCGTTTGGGTCGGTGCGAACAAAAGTGGCGGCCCAACGCGCCGACCCAAACGGACGCGTGTCCGTGTTTCGTCCGCGGGCGACCCATTTCAGGCCCAATTTGAGCCGGATTTGTGTCGGCGCGGACACGAGACGGACGCGCGCGCCTACTCCTCTCCCCGGGCCCGCCTGTCGGTGGCAGCCACCAACATTCCCCCCATTTTCCCCAAAAATGCTCCCGCCCGCGCGCGCCCCCGCCCCCCAACCAGCCATGGAGGACGCCATCGACCTCGACGCCGCTGTCGGCCTCGCCTCCCTCGCCTCATCCGACGCCGTCGCCCCCTCCGAGAAAGGCAAGCCTCGTGCCCCGCGCAAGATCGCCGCCATGACCAAGCCGAAGAAGGCACTGACGCCCGAACAGCGGGCAAGGGAGTCGGCCAAAAGGAAGTGCAGGAGGCACGCCACGGACGCGAGGGACGAGGCCGCCGCGCAGGCCGCCGCCGTCGCCGCCGCGCAACAGGAGTTCACCAACGCCCGCGTCACCGCGGCAACGAGGGAGGCGCTCTACATGCTAGGGGTAAACCCTAGCCAGCACAGCGTCCTTCAAGCCGCCGTCGCCGCGGCCAGCACCGGCTCATCGGCGTTTCCTCGGATGGTGCTGCCCGACTTACCCCGTGCGTCGGTTTGCAACCCGGTCCCTGACTTCCACGTCTACCCGCAGGCCTCCCGCTTCTCCGGGGAGTGCTCACCCGACGTGAGCATGGTCGTGCCTTCCACGCCCGCACCCGCGCCCATCGACCTCAACGCCACCCCGGTGGTCGGTGGCTCGTCGTCCGGCGGCACGAGGAAACGCGCGCGACAGACGCCGGCCGGCGGGCTCCCGGACGCCCGTAACTTGTTCGAGGAAATGCCGACCGCCATCGACGAGGACTACATGCAAAACCTCATTTTCAAGGGTGGTGCACCGGACGCTGGCTACGATCCCGACGAGACACAAAGCCAGGACGGCCGCGGGGCGTTCACGCCGCCCGCTGGCTATGATCCCGAGCAGGCGTCCTTCATGCGTGATCAGGTCGGCATCGACCTGGACGACTTCCCCCTCGACCACGAGTTCCCGGAGGACTATGGGCTAGAGGAAGAGGAGCCTTTGTTCGAGGACGAGCTCACCAACCAAACCGCCGGTCTTAAGCCGAAGCGCAAGAGTAAGCGCACGGAGGCGTACACAGCTGCCCAGGACAAGCTTCTTTGCGAGTGTTGGCGAGACATTGGACAAGACCCAAAGACGGGCGCCGAGCAAAAGCATTCGACCTTTTGGACTCGCGTGCACCGCGAGTTTCATGAGCGCAAGAAGTTTCCACCTTACCAATTTGTGAGCACGCGCGGGTGGGTCTCCATTTCCAAGCGGTGGAGGGTGACCCAACAAGAGTGCAACAAGTTTTGCGCCAGCCTTGAGAGCGTCAAGGCCCGCCCCGTGAGCAGCATCGGCGTGCAAGACATGGTATGATAGCAAGCAAGCCGCCCTCTTTTGTGCCATCAAGATCATTTTTTTACGTCTTCATTTGCTATCACTTGCCCATATGCTTGCATGGAAACATTTTGTAGGCATTTCAAGATTTGGAGGCATTCAAGGTTCAACACAATGGTAAGTGCTTCAACCTCTCCCATTGCTATCGGGTCATCAAGGACGAAGAGAAGTTTAAGGCACAATATGCCGCGCTCAAGGCACGTGGGGGGAAGGGCGCCGTGGAGGATGTTGGGGAGGGCGAGCCGGCACGGCCGCGGGGGAAGACAAACTCCAAGAAGGAGGACAAGCGAGATGCGGCCACCAACGCCTTGATCGTAAGCGTGGACGGCATGATGAATAAGAAGGATTCAAGGGAGGAGGAGCGTCGACGTTTCAAGGCGGAGCAAATGGATGCTTTCATGGAGATCCAAAGAAGGTGGCTTGATCTTGACGCCAAGAAGCAAGGCAAGATGTTCGAGCTCGAGGCGGAGAAGCAAGCCAAGATGCTAGAGATCGAGGCCGCCAACGCAAAGACAAAGGCGAAAGAAGTGGCTCTTGCAAGCATGATGACCGTGGTGGAGATCATGAAGGTGGATCTCAACACCTTGTCACCAAGGAAGAGGCCGTGGTTTGAGAAGATGCAGGCCGACATGCTCAAGTTCGAGGACGAGTGATCTATGGCGTCGAGGGCCATCTTTTTGTATGCCGGCAGGTGTGCCGGCATGACCACGGGAGCCGCGATGGCGTGGTCGAACTCAAGTCCCACCATTTTTTGTGTGCTGGCATGTGTGCCGGCCGGCTGACGAGTGCGCCAGCATGAACTGTGGTATTTTCTGAAGCCGATATTGTATGCCGGTGCTGGCATGGTACCGGTATGAGACATGGCCGCTGGCATGATCGGCCACAGGCCTTTTTTATTTAAAAGTTGAATCTGGACATGAAATGAATCGACGCGTTGGACGCATTGCCGACCCAAATGCAAAACTGGACGGACGCCCGGTAGACAGCCGACCCAAACAGACAAAAAGCGGACAAATGCGCCGTTCGTTTGGGTCGCCCCATTGAAATTGCTCTTACAATTTAAAAGGTGAAAACCATGAGTAGAGCTACAATTCGGAGTTAGTAATAATGGCCAGTGGAGCAGTGATGACTTTATGGTAGGAATAGTATGACTTCTTGGCGCATGTCTCCCGTGATTTCCCTTTCGAAAAAAAAATGAATGCACATTTGTTAGTCTTTGTCTAAGTGCATGGCTAATAATATAGCCAGCTGCTCCTGGCTATATGATAGTATTGGCACATCACATATAGTTAAACTTATAGCCAGCTAGTACAATAACTTGATATAAATATGCACTGCTCGGTTGTTAACTATTTCTTTCATTTTAAATTAGTTGATTTGAATTTGTCTAAATATGAATGTATCTATACTTGTTTAGTGTCTAGATACATTCATGTCTAGATAAATATGAACCAAGTAATTTGAAACAGAGGGTAGTAACCCGTTTCTTTTCTTTCTCTTTCAACTAAGCAAATATATAATATTTAATGTTTTACAGCCTGCCTATATACATTATTGAACTCGCTCTAAGTATCTGCCGGTGCTAAACGTGTGTGAAACCCAATTAGCCCACTCCACCAAAGCAATCTGAAAGAATCTTTTTTACCCCATAACGCACAAGAACATATTAACCCCAACGACCACGCACAGGAACATACTACTTTTACAAACTTACGACCAAGATAGTAGTACTAGTACAGCACCAAACACCAACCAACCCCCGAAAGGCTGAAACAAGTAGCAACAGAAAAGGAAAAGGGTAGGGAAGCCTTCCACGCACGGCGGCATGGTGTTCGACGCGGCCGTCGGCAGCGGCGCCGGGTCGCCGGCGGCGGCGCCGAAGGGCCCGCTCCGCGTCATCTTCACGCCGTGGTTCGCGCGGCAGGTCGCCGTGGGGCGGTGGTTCACGGTGTTCGCGAGCTTCGCCATCCTCACGGCGTCGGGGGCGACCTACATCTTCAGCATCTACTCCAAGACGCTCAAGTCGTCGCTGGGGTACAACCAGCAGACGCTCAACACCATCTCCTTCTTCAAGGACCTCGGCGCCAACCTCGGCGTCTTCTCCGGGCTCATCAACGAGGTCACGCCCCCGTGGGTCGTGCTCGCCATTGGCGCCGCCATGAACCTCGTCGGCTACCTCATGGTCTACCTCGCCGTCGACGGCCGCACCGCCCACCCGCCCGTCTGGCTCGTCTGCCTCTACATCTTCATCGGCGCCAACTCGCAGTCCTTCGCCAACACCGGCGCGCTCGTCACCTGCGTCAAGAACTTCCCGGAGAGCCGCGGCATCGTGCTCGGGATACTCAAGGGCTTCGTCGGCCTCAGCGGCGCCGTCTACACGCAGCTCTACCTCGCCTTCTACGGCGACGACACCAAGTCGCTCATCCTCCTCATCGCGTGGCTGCCGGCGGCCATCTCCGTCGTGTTCGTGCACACCATACGGATCATGCCGTACCCGCGCCGCCGCGGCGGGCAGGAGACCAGCGGCGACCCCTTCTTCTGCTTCCTCTACATCTCCATCGCGCTCGCCTGCTACCTGCTCGTCATGATCGTCGTGCAGAAGCAGTTTACCTTCTCCCACGGAGCCTACTCCATCGCCGCCGCAGCGCTGCTCATCGTCCTCTTCCTCCCGCTCTGCGTGGTCATCAAGCAGGAGTACAAGATTTACCGCGAGCGCGAACTGGACGCCGCCCTCCTCGCCAACGACCCGCCGCCAACCATCACGGTGGCTGGCGAGCCAGCACAGGTCGAAATGTCCACCGGCGCCAAAGCAGAGCAGCAGGCATCGTCGGAGCCGCCGCCGCCCTCTTCGTGCTCTTTCGGCGGGTGCGTGAAGAACATGTTCCGGCCGCCGGCGAGGGGGGAGGACTACACGATCCTGCAGGCGCTGGTGAGCGTGGACATGCTGGTGCTGTTCGTGGCGACCATCTGCGGCGTCGGCGGCACGCTGACGGCGATCGACAACATGGGCCAGATCGGGCAGTCGCTGGGGTACCCGGCCAAGAGCATCAACACCTTCGTGTCCCTCATCAGCATCTGGAACTACGCCGGCCGCGTCACGTCAGGCTTCGCCTCGGAGGTCTTGCTGGAGCGGTACAAGTTCCCCCGCACGCTGATGCTCACCGGCGTGCTCCTGCTCGCCTGCGCCGGGCACGTCCTGATCGCGCTCGGCGTGCCGCAGTCGCTCTACGTGGCGTCCGTGATCATCGGGTTCTGCTTCGGCGCGCAGTGGCCGCTCGTGTTCGCCATCATCTCCGAGGTGTTCGGGCTCAAGTACTACTCCACGCTCTACAACTTCGGCGGCATGGCCAGCCCCGTGGGGTCCTACATCCTGAACGTGCTGGTGGCCGGAAAGCTCTACGACGCGGAGGCCGACAAGCAGCCCGGCGGCGGGTTCACGGCGGGAGGCGGGCGCGACAAGGTGTGCCTGGGGGTGGAGTGCTTCAAGCGGTCGTTCCTGATCATCGCGGCGGCCACCGTGTTCGGCGCGCTGGTGTCGCTGGTGCTGGTGTGGAGGACGTGGAGCTTCTACAAGGGGGACATCTACGCGAGGTTCCGGGACGGCGCCGGCGAGAGACACGACGGCCGCCTGCCCGTCGGCCAAGGCCGGAAGCCGGCGGAGGAGGAGTCATCCCCAGTCAATGCCACAAAGGTGGAAGCTCAGAAGGCTTTGCAGGCTTGACCGGGTCAACTCTGAAGCAGCAACCTAACACCGCGACTCATGAGGTGGAGTGGTCAAAAAGGAACTTATACGTATGTTGGCGTTTTCTTTTCTATATACGTATTTGGCTACGTACGTGTTACTTCTTTTTTCTTGAGCGACAGTGAGGAGATGTATCTTGTGCGGCTGACATGGCGCACATTAAAGGGCAAGAGAAGGACGCCGTAGCACGGCCGGTAGGGGGTCGGGTGCCTGGTCCTGCTTCATGCCAGCTGGTCACTGACACACGTCCATGCTTGTCGCGTTGCACTGCACCAAGTCCGGAACGCGTCATTGACCACAACAACTTCTATACCGTATGAGTCAAGTCTTTCTTTACCCTCTTGCAATGAGATTGAAGAAAAAACATTCTTCCCTTGATCTTGGTCAGTGAGCTCCTGAATTCGCCTCCTCTTTGTCAGCCGCTTCGCCGGCCGGTGGCGGGAGGGCATCCTCGCCTCTCGGCTTCGGCTAGTAGATAGGTTAAGATTTTTAATCTCTCAAGGCGAAGAACGATGATGACAATACTTTTTTTAATTAGTTATTTGGACTTGTCCTCCTCAAATTTGTTTGTCGGGGCAGATTAAAGAGAGCTCTAACGTAGATTCTTGTCAGCTCCGAGAGGTTAGGATTTCTTACCGTGCGTATGCGGCCGCGAGATTTGGTATCACGTTCTTCGGATCAATTCAAGGGATCAATGACGACGATTGCAACTCCATGGCGTTGTTACTTAGGGGCACATGCAGAAAGACTTTATGTTTGTTACCGACAAGGTCATGTCAACTTCTGTATGGGAGCGGCGACAACGACGCGTCGATGGCTCGTTCTGATGGTGGCAATGGTTGTTTGGTTCGATATGGAGAAGCCGCACTCCCAACCGTCCAAGCTACGTATCCGCCTCGAGTACTACCTCAAAGGAACCGGCGCGCACGACACGCTGTCCTCACCGTCTTCCAAATGCTTCACTAAGGCGGAGGAGCGTCGCCGGGAGCAGCGCTAGATGCAATGCCATTCGCCAAGACCCAGGTGTCACTGCCTAGGGCCTCATGGACATCGCGCTCACGGAAGTTTGGGCCTTTGATCGATCCAAGACCAATGTGGAGTCGGATGCACATCATTGGCATCAGCTGAATGACTGGCTCCTCTGCGTCGGGTTGGCCGAGTCTGAACGCATGATCCGCCTCCAAGTCAAGGACAAGTAGCGCAAGCCGAAGGAGGCAACTGAGTGCTACAAGCGGTACGCGACGGTCAAGGAGGAATGTCGCGACGCTTGGTGAGCTTTCCACCATTAGCATGCCAGTGACCTCGAAGGCCATGCCCACGAGGTCACCATCCGCTATTTGGACTAGTTTCATTTAGTCCATCCCGTTTTATAGTTTATTTAAAGTCAAATTTAGGTTGAACTCGTTAAATTTCATTGGGACAATTCCATTTCTCCCACTAACTTGAACCCACACCTGGAATTTACCCCTAATTTTCAAGTATGCTCATATTTACCCTTCTATCGTAAGGTGGTGTTATAAAAATAACCTTCTGCTCCATTTCCATCCGGTCAAAGGCCTTTGACCGTCCACAATACATTTTCTGGACAATTTTTCCCTTCTTTGTGTATGCCACTAATAGCTAGGACCCATCCAAAATAAAGATAAAAAACTCTCCCAAGTCAAACTAGTCAACATTGACTAGGTCAAGAGAGGACTTGGCCCACATGTTAGTGATTCATTAGTTATTTCTTGTAATAATAAGCTATGCTTTTAGCTCTATAATTATATCTATTGCTCAGGAAGGGCCTGCTAGTCAGCTATGCACTAAAAAGGATTAGGACTAATGACAGGGCCCACATGTCTCACCGGCAATTTAAACGGCGGCAACGAGCGCACACACGGCCCTGACTACGGGATGGCTTGGAACGCCGACGACGAGCACATGCAGGCAGTTGTTGTTGGGGAACGTAGCATGCAATTTCAAAAAAATTCCTACGCTCACGCAAGATCTATCTAGGAGATGCATAGCAACGAGAAGGGGAGAGTGTGTCCACGTACCCTCATAGACCGAAAGCGGAAGCGTTTCCTTAACGCAGTTGATGTAGTCGAACGTCTTCTCGATCCAACCGATCAAGCACCGAACGTATGGCACCTCCGAGTTCTGCACACGTTTAGTTTGATGACATCCCTTGAACTCTTGATCCAGCAAAGTGTCGAGGGAGAGCTCCATTAGCACGACGGCGTGGTGACGGTGATGGTGAAGTGATCCGCGCAGGGCTTCGCCTAAGCACTACGTGAATATGACCGGAGGCGTAAACTGTGGAGGAGGGCGCCACACATGGCTTGGAAGAATTGTGTGTGTTCTAGGCGCCCCCTCCCGACGTATATAAAGCAGGGAGGGAGAGGAGGCCGGCCCTAGGCGCGCCCCACATAGGAGGAGTCCTACTTGGGCTCCTAGTAGGATTCGGCCCCCTTTCCTTTTACCGGAGGGGGAAAGGGGTAAGGAGAGAGAGAGAGGGAGAAGGAACGGGGGGCGCCGCCCCCTCTCCTAGTCCTATTCGGCCTCCTTCCCTGTGGGGGACGCGCCACCCCTTTGTGGGCTAGTGTGTGAGGGAGTCCTGGACTAAGGGGTCCTTAGGTGTCCGGGCTATTTGATATGGTCCGGACTGATGGGCCATGAAGATACAAGGCCGAAGACCTCCCCCCGTGTCTGGATGGGACTCTCCTTTGCGTGGATGGCAAGTCTAGCGTCCGGATATATAATTTCCTTTCTCTGTAAACCGACTGCGTACAATCCTAGGCCCCTTCGCTGTCTATATAAACCAGAGGGTTTAGTCCATAGAGGCTATCAGAATTCATATAGGCTAGACATCTAGGGTTTAGCCATTACGATCTCGAGGTAGATCAACTCTTGTAACCCCTATACTCATCAAATACAATCAAGTAGGACGTAGGGTTTTACCTCCATTAAGAGTCCCCGAACCTGGGTAAACATCGTGTCTCCCCTTGCCTCTTGTTACATTCGATCCTCAGATGCACAGTTTAGGACCCCCTACCCGAGATCGGCCGGTTTTGACACCGACATTGGTGCTTTCATTGAGAGTTCAACTGTGCCATCGACAGAAGGATCGATGGCTCATTCGATCATCAACAATGCTGCCGTTTCCGGGGAAACTTTCCTCCCCGACCAGATTTTTGTGTTCAGCGGCTTCGTTCTGCACGCCAACTCGATTGGCCACCTTGAACAGATCGACAACTACGCCCTTGGTCATCAGATCAGTTTCAGGAATCTAAATTATGTCGCTGATATCCGAGGAGACTTGATCTTCGAAGGGTTCGCGGTCCCGACCACTGCTTTGGCCTTAGATCCGGAGCAAGCTGCCGGGTCCGAAGATGGGAGTTTGAAGCCCGTCAGACTCTCAGCCACGAAACTTACAATCGGGGATCCGGAGGCGATTTTGTCTTCGGGCAGCCCAGAGTCAGGCTGGGTTCCCCCTATCCTGGAAAGGCCGGACTCGCCCCTGGACTCTAGCTCTGGACTCTCGAAGCCCGTTCTCAACAAGCGTGGCTAGAAGGCCTTTGCCCTGCCAGCCCCGCGGACTCTCGTTTCCCCGTCCAACACTCGCTCTTAAACGAGGCTCTAGACTTGATGCGGTCCCTCGCCATTACAGAGGAATCGCCTCCGAACTATGCCCGACCTGGACTAGGGGCTGAGAGCAGGGATTTTTATGTCCCACCCACCACCCACTTCATAGCCACCATCGAGGACTTAACCGACATGATGGATTACACCTCCGAAGACATCGACGACATGGACGACGATGCCGGAGACGCACAAGGCCAAGACCCGCCGTTTACCGGACGTTGGACGGCCACCTCCACATACGACGTATATATGGTGGACAAACCCAAAGAGGATGACGGCGAAGGCAGGAAGGATCCGGTTGAGGACAAACCTGCTGAGGCACCATCAAAGTGTCGGCGCCAGCGACGCCGCTTAAAATCGCATCATGATAAAGACAGTAATACCGGCACCGGAGACAATAACACTCCAGAGAACTCCAAAGACCCCGAAGCCCCCGCCGAGCCCACATTCGAACATGATGATGTGGATGAGGGGCAAGTTAACCCCTACGATCCGGCCGGGAATGAGGATTCAGAAGATAGTAACTATCTACCGCTCTCCGAGGATGATGTCAACCTCGGCAATGAAGATTTCATCGTGCCAGAGGAACCCCTCGAGCAGGAGCGCTTTAAGCTCCAATTAATTTCCACTACAAGAAGCCTTAAAAAGCAGCAGCAACGGCTCCAAGCCGAACATGATACACTCAATGACAGATGGACCCAGGTCCTTGCTGCCGAAGAATATGGCCTACAAAGCCCAACAAAGAGTTATCCAAAGCGTCGGCTACTACCACAATTCGACGACGAGGCCTTCGAGCCAATCCCGTCGAAACATGACCGCGCTGATGAACCATCTCGGCCACCACGTGGGCGAGATAAAGCAGCCACCAACGCCGAACACCAACCCGCACCACCTCGCCGTAGGGGCAGAGAGACAATGGCTCCAGGATAGACCTGCGACAGGACCTGAGCAATAGAGCATGCCAAACCAGATCAATCTATGGATCAAGGGGGCGCGCCCCAACGCGAGAAGACGACCGTCAAGCTTGGCGCGATAGGCATAACCTCACCAGGGCCGAACACTGCATACGGATGTCATCCGGACTCCTCGTGATGTTGCCCAATACAGAGGCGCCGCACACCCCTTATGCTTTACCGACGAGGTAATGTAGCACCAGTTCCCAGAAGGATTTAAACCCATAAACATCGAATCATACGACGGCATGACAGATCCCGCGGTATGGATTGAAGATTTCCCTCTCCATATCCACTTGGCCCACGGTGATGATCTTCACGCCATCAAATACCTTCCCTTAAAGCTGAAAGGACCAGCACGACACTGGCTAAATAGCTGAAGGAAATATGTCCAAGAGGCAATAATAAAGTTGTTATTTATATTTCCTTATATCATGATAAATGTTTATTATTCATGCTAGAATTGTTTTAACCGGAAACTTAGTACATGTGTGAATACATAGACAAACTGAGTGTCACTAGTATGCCTCTACTTGACTAGCTCGTTAACCAATGATGGTTAAGTTTCCTAGCCATGGACAAAGAGTTGTCATTTGATTAACGGGATCACATCATTAGAGAATGATGTGGTTGACTTGACCCATCCGTTAGCTTAGCATGATGATCGTTTAGTTTGTTGCTACTGCTTTCTTCATGACTTATACATGTTCCTCTGACTATGAGATTATGCAACTCCCGAATACCGGAGGAACACTTTCTATGCTACCAAACGTCACAACGTAACTGGGTGATTATAAAGGTGCTCTACAGGTGTCTCCGATGGTACTTGTTGAGTTGGCTGATAACCCACAAGTATAGGGGATCGCAACAGTTTTCGAGGGTAGAGTATTCAACCCAAATTTATTGATTCGACACAAGGGGAGCCAAAGAATATTCTAAAGTATTAGCAGCTGAGTTGTCAATTCAACCACACCTGGAAAATTAATATCTGCAGCAAAGTGTTTAGTAGCAAAGTAATATGATAGTAGTGGTAACGGTAGCAAAAGGTAACGATAACAAAAGTAATGTTTTTGGTATTTTGTAGTGGTTGTAACAATAGCAACGGAAAAGTAAATAAGCAAAGAACAATATATGGAAAGCTCGTAGGCAATGGATCGGTGATAGAGAATTATGCCGGATGCGGTTCATCATGTAACAGTCATAACCTAGGGTGACTCAGAACTAGCTCCAATTCATCAATGTAATGTAGGCATGTATTCCGAATATAGTCATACGTGCTTATGGAAAAGAACTTGCATGACATCTTTTGTCCTACCCTCCCGTGGCAGCGGGGTCCTAGTGGAAACTAAGGGATATTAAGGCCTCCTTTTAATAGAGTACTGGACCAAAGCATTAACACATAGTGAATACATGAACTCCTCAAACTACGGTCATCGCTGGGAGTGGTCCCGATTATTGCCACTTCGGGGTTGTCGGATCATAACACATAGTAGGTGACTATAGACTTGAAAGATAGGATCAAGAACTCTCATATATTGATGAAAACATAATGGGTTCAGATCTGAAATCATGGCACTCGGGCCCTAGTGACAAGCATTAAGCATAGCAAAGTCATAGTAACATCAATCTCAGAACATAGTGCATACTAGGGATCAAACTCTAACAAAACTAACTCGATTACATGATAAATCTCATCCAACCCATCACCGTCCAGCAAGCCTACAATGGAATTACTCACGCACGACGGTGAGCATCATGAAATTGGTGACGGAGGATGGTTGATGATGACGATGGCGACGGATTCCCCTCTCCGGAGCCCCGAACGGACTCCAGATTAGCCCTCCCGAGAGGTTTTAGGGCTTGGCGGCGGCTCCATATCGTAAAACGCGACGAATCCTTCTCTCCTATTTTTTCTCCCCGAACACGAATATATAGAGTTGGAGTTGAGGCCGGAGGAGCTCCAGGGGGCCCACGAGGTACGGGGGGGGGGGGGGGGGGCCCCGGGGGGGGGGGGCCCCCCCCCCCCCCGGGGGGGGGGGGGGGGGGGGGGGGGGGGGGGGGGGGGGGGGGGGGGGGGGGGGGGGGGGGGGGGGGGGGGGGGGGGGGGGCGCCCAGGGGGGCAGGCGCGCCCCCACCCTCGTGGCTAGGGTGTGGGCCCCCTGGTCTTCATCTTTTGCAAGGATTTTTCATTATTTCCAAAAAGACGTTCCGTGAAGTTTCAGGTCATCCCGAGAACTTTTGTTTCTACACATAAATAACACCATGGCAATTCTGCTGAAAACAACGTTAGTCCGGGTTAGTTCCATTCAAATCATGCAAGTTAGAGTCCAAAACAAGGGCAAAAGTGTTTGGAAAAGTAGATATGACGGAGACGTATCAACTCCCCCAAGGTTAAACCTTTGCTTGTCCTCAAGCAATTCAGTTGATAATCTGAAAGTGATAAAGAAAAACTTTTACAAACTCTATTTGCTCTTGTTGTTGTAAATATGTAAAGCCAACATTGAAGTTTTCAGCAAAGATTATGAACTAACCATATTCACAATAACATTTAGGTCTCATGTTTACTCATATCAATGGCATAATCAACTAGTGAGCAATAATAATAAATCTCGGATGACAACACTTTCTCAAAACAATCATAATATGATATAACAAGATGGTATCTCGCCAGCCCTTTCTGAGACCACAAAACATAAATGCAGAGCACCTTTAAAGATCAAGGACTGACTAGACATTGTAATTCATGGTAAAAGAGATCCAGTCAAGTCATACTCAATGTAAACTAACAGTAATGAATGCAAATGACAGTGGTGCTCTCCAACTAGTGCTTTTTAATAAGAGGATGATGACTCAACATGAAAGTAAATAGATAGGCCCTTCGTAGAGGGAAGGAGGGATTTGTAGAGGTGCCCGAGCTCGGTTTTGAAATAGAGATGAATAATATTTTGAGCGGTATACTTTCATTGTCAACATAACAACAAAGAGATGGCGATATCTTCCATGCTACACACATTATAGGCGATTCCCAAACAGAATGGTAAAGTTTATTCTCCCCCTCCACGAACAAGCATCAATCCATGGCTTGCTCGAAACAACGAGTGCCTCCAACTAACAAGAGTCCCAGGGGGAGTTTTGTTTGCAATTATTTTGATTTAGTTTGCATAAAGCATGGGATTGGGCATCCCGGTGACCAGCCATTTTCTCGTGAGTGAGGAGCGGAGTCCACTCCTCTTGAGAATAACCCGCCTAACATGGAAGATACAGACAGCCCTAGTTGATACATGAGCTATTCAAGCATACAAAACAGAATATTTATTTGAAGGTTTAGAGTTTGGCACATACAAATTTACTTGGAACGGCAGGTAGATACCGTATATAGGTAGGTATGGTGAACTCATATGGAACAACTTTGGGGTTTATGGAGTTGGGTGCACAAGCAGTATTCCCGCTTAGTACAGGTGAAGGCTAGAAAAAGACTGGGAAGCGACCAGCTAGAGAGTGACAACAGTCATGAATATGCATTAAAATTAATCAACACCGAATGCAAGCATGAGTAGGATATAATGCACCATGAACATAAATATCGTAGAGGCTATGTTGATTTTGTTTCAACTACAGGCGTGAACATGTGCCAAGTCAAGCCACTCGAATCGTTCAAAAGAGGATGCCACCCTATCATACCACATCACAACCATTTTAGCATGTTGGCATGCAAGATAAACCATTATAAGCTCCTAGCTAATCAAGCATGGCATAAGAAACTATGATCTCTAGTTGTCATTGCAAACATGTTTATTCATAATAGGCTAAATCAGGAACGATGAACTAATCATATTTACAAAAACAAGAGAGGTCGAGTTCATACCAACTTTTCTCATCTCAATCAGTACATCATATATCGTCATAATTTCCTTTCACTTGCACGACCGAACGATGTGGATAATAATAATAGTGCACGTGCATTGGACTAAGCTGGAATCTGCAAGCATTCAATAAACATGAGAAGACAAGGCAATATGGGCTCTTTTGTCAGATCAACAATAATGCATATAAGAGCCACTTCAACAATTTAATCATGGTCTTCTCCTATTGACCCCCAAAGAAAAGAAAAGAAATAAAACTATTTACACGGGAAAGCTCCCAACAAGCAAAAGAAGAACATGAAATCTTTTTGGGTTTTCTTCTTAATTACTACTACAAGCATGGAAAGTAAACTAATTAAAAGCTACAACTAATTTTTTGGTTTTTCTTAAGGCTTATTAAACACACAAGAAGAAAGCATAAAAAGGAAAATAAACTAGCATGGATATTACAATGAAAAAGTATGAGCACCGACATCTAGCAATGAGTGTGTGAACATGAATATAATGTTGGTGAGAAATACGTACTCCCCCAAGCTTAGGCTTTTGGCCTAAGTTGGTCTATGGCCACGGTTGGCCTGGCGGATATCCATAGTAATAATTGGGGTCGTACTGCGAAGAAGAAGACTCCGATTGCCACTGGTTGGCAATCATCTCCGGATCCCACTGGTAATTAGACTGTCGTGGAGGATCAACTTGTGGTTCTGACTCTGGCTCTGTGGCTGATGTAGGGTTCTGGTAAGCATGAATGTCCTCCGGCGAGACGAGGTACCGGCCTGTAGAGAAATCAAACAAGGAAGGAGCAGGCAAGGTGATAGTCTCAGGATGATGTTTATCAAAGAACAATTTGTATTTTAGCTCCCCTTCCCTATTCTTTATAATAAAATCATGAGCTACCATACTCTTATAATCTAAATAAACAGTAGGCAGCACTTTTTCTTCTTTTTCATAGTGCCTAATGGGTATGTTATAGTGTGCAGCAAGGCGTGAAGCATAGATACCACCAAAGATGGGGCCCTTTGTACGGTTCAGACTTAACCGTTTAGCAATAATACCGCCCATACTAACAGAGTCGTCATGGAATAAACCATGGAACAAAATAAAAATATCAGGAACACTAAGGTTTCCACAGTTTTCGCGACCAATTAAGCAACGACTAGCAAATATTGCAAAGTAGCGTAAAACAGGAAAATGTATGCTAGTGATTCTTGCATCGGAAACCTTCCTAGTTTCCCCTACAGTGATAGTGTCAATAAACCCATCCACGTCTTTACGATGTGGTTCCTCTAAGCTACCCTTGAAAGGTGTTTTGCAAACCCTGCAAAATTCATATAGTGACATCTTCTTAAGCACATCATATAAATGAAACTCTACTGAAGGAGGTGATTCCCTAGGATAATAGTAGAAGTTTTGCACAAAAGTATTGGTGAGTAAGAGATACTGTTCGCGTTGGTCGCGGAGGAAGTCGGTGAGGCTTGCATTCTTAGCCAATTCATAAAAATCCTCATAAATCCTGGTTGCTCTCAAGAAATCATCGGAGGGCCATTCACACGGCCTAACCTCCGTGGTGCGAGGCAGATTATATTTGGGCTTCTTTGCTTCTTCATTTTGCTTTTCCTTCGAGCTTCGGCTCGATGAGCCCCTCAAAAATCTCTTCATTATTTTCTGAAAAATTCTGAAATTTTTAGTAACTTCAAAATAAAAGTAAACCAAGATCAACAAAATTGATAGCAACTACTCCTACAAGTGCCTAGAGCCTATATCATGCATCAAAACTACTTGGAACCATATAAATTTGACATGCAAGCTCAAGAACAGGGTCACCTAGGCAGCACAAATTTGCAATGAATAAAGCACTAGAACAAAAACTAATTGGACCAATGGGGGAGTCACATACCAAGGAACAATCCCCCAAGCAGTTTTGTGAGAGGTGCTTTGAGCAAGGAGATCGAAAATGGCAGCAAAATGAGCTTGGACTCGGGTTTGAACTGGATAATCGTGTTTGTGGGAGGAAGAAGGAGTGTGTGGGTGCATGAATAAGTGGAGGAGACCCACCGTGGGCCCACGAGGCAGGGGGGGTGCACCCAGGGGGTAGGGCGCGCCCTCCACCCTCGTGGCTAGGTGGATGCCCCCCGTACTGTGTTCTCAGTGCCAAATATTCTCAAATATTCCAGAAAAAAATCATATTTAAATTTCAGCGCATTTGGAGAACTTTTATTTTCAGGGTATGTTTTATATTACACGGATAATTCAGATAACAGACAGAAAATATTAATTTTATTTTATTTAAAATAAATAACAGAAAGTAAAAGGAGGGTACAGAAGGTTGTGCCTTCTAGTTTCATCCATCTCATGCTCATCAAAAGGAATCCACTAACAAGGTTGATCAAGTCTTGTTAACGAACTCATTCCGAATAACATGGAACCGGAGAAATTTCGAATAGCACCATGTTACCTCAACGGGGATATGCACATCCCTAATAATAAGACTATCATATTTCTTCTTCACAGTAGGAAGAGGAAATTCAAAACCTCCAAATATAATCAATGGAATTTTTCCAATAGAGTTGATACTATGAACTTGAGGTTGTTTCTTCGGAAAGTATACCGTATGCTCATTACCATTGACATGAAAAGTGACATTGCCTTTGTTGCAATCAATAACAGCCCCTGCAGTATTCAAAAAGGGTCTTCCAAGAATAATAGACATACTATCGTCCTCGGGAATATCAAGAATAACAAAGTATGTTAAAATAGTAACGTTTGCAACCACAACAGGCACATCCTTACAAATACCGACCGGTATAGCAGTTGATTTATCAACCATTTGCAAAGATATTTCAGCAGGTGTCAACTTATTCCAATCAAGTCTACAATATAAAGAGAGAGGCCTAATACTAACACTGGCTCCAAGATCACACAACGCAGTTTTAACATAGTTTCTTTTAATGGAGCATGATATAGTAGGTACTCCTGGATCTCCAAGTTTCTTTGGTATTCCACCTTTAAAAGTATAATTAGCAAGCATGGTGGAAATTTCAGCTTTCGGTATCTTTCTTTTATTTGTAACAATTTCTTTCATGTACTTAGCATAAAGATTCATTTTAATCATATCAGTTAATTGCATACGCAAAAAGATAGGTCCAATCATTTCAGCAAAGCGCTCAAAATCCTCATCATCCTTTTTCTTGGATGGCTTAGGGGGAAAAGGCATGGGTTTCTAAACCCAAGGCTCTCTTTCCTTACCGTGTTTCCTAGCAACAAAGTCTTTCTTATCATAATGCTGATTCTTTGATTGTGGGTTATCAAGATCAACAGCAGGTTCAATTTCTATATCATTATCATTGCTAGGTTGAGCATCATCATGAGTGTCGATGTCAAAACCGGCGGATCTCGGGTAGGGGGTCCTGAACTGTGCGTCTAAGGCGGATGGTAACAGGAGGCAGGGGACACGATGTTTTTCCCAGGTTCGGGCCCTCTTGATGGAGGTAAAACCCTACGTCCTGCTTGATTTATTCTTGATAATATGAGTAGTACAAGAGTTGATCTACCATGAGATCGGAGAGGCTAAACCCTAGAAGCTAGCCTATGGTATGATTGTATGTTGTCCTACGGACTAAAACCCTCCGGTTTATATAGACACCGGAAGGGGCTAGGGTTACACAAGGTCAGTTACAAAGGAGGAGATATACATATCTGTATTGCCTAGCTTGCCTTCCACGCCAAGTAGAGTCCCATCCGGACATGGGACAAAGTCTTCAATCTTGTATCTTCATAGTCCAACAGTCCGGCCAATGGATATAGTCCGGCTGTCCGGAGACCCCCTAATCCAGGACTCCCTCAATAGCCCCTGAACTAGGCTTCAATGACGATGAGTCCGGCACGCAGTGTTGTCTTCGACATTGCAAGGCGGGTTCCTCCTCCGAATACACCACGGAAGAATTTGAATACAAGGATAGTGTCCGACCCTGCAAAATAAGTTCCACATACCACCGTAGAGAGAATAATATTACCACAAATCTAATCTGCTGACACGTTTCAGTAGCATGACATCACGCCACGGCCCGGTAATTATTTGAACCGTTTTTCTTTAACCAGCCTCCGCACATAATGCGAGGCGGTTTTTTGACACGTCTTGTCAAAGCAGAGGTCGTGTTCCCCTTATTACGGGATTCTCATCAATACAGACGTGGGTAACCCAACCGCGCCATCAATTATGGCGCTTGGGGGATAAGCGAGTTTTACCAGGCTAGTGGGGGCGCATAGTTTAGTCCGCCCTTATAAAGAGATAAGATCTCACCTTTTTCTACCCACACCTTCTTCCTCCTTGTTCATCCATTCTCGCACACTCGAGCTCCAGTGCCCAACTCCGCATCCTTCTCCTCAACTCTCTCCAAACATGTCCGGAGCGGGAGGCAAGTGGATGGCCTCCTTCATCACGGAGGGACACATCAAAAAGCTACGTGGAGCCGGATACTTAGCCGCGGATATCGCGCACCGGCTGCCAGCTGCGGGGCAGATCGTCCCTACCCCGGAACCTCACGAAAGGGTGGTTTTCCTCCCCCATTTCGTCCGAGGACTGGGGTTTCCCCTCCATCCATTCGTCCGCAGCCTCATGTTCTACTACGGACTGGACTTTCATGATTTGGCCCCGAATTTCATCCTCAACATATCGGCGTTCATCGTCGTGTGCGAGGCTTTCCTCCGCATCCGGCCCCACTTCGGCCTATGGCTGAAGACCTTCAATATCAAGCCGAAGGTTGTAGGCGGCCAACAAGCGTAATGCGGCGGAGCCATGGTGGGAAAAATGCCCAACGTTGCATGGCTCGAGGGCTCCTTTGTGGAGACCGTAAAGGGGTGGCAATCGGGGTGGTTCTACATCACCGAGCCGCGCGACACCAACTGGGTGGCGGCCCCCGAGTTTCGATCCGGAATCCCCACGCGGCTCACTTCCTGGAAGGAGAAGGGCCTGTCCTGGGGTTCATCGATGGAGCTGGACGGACTCCAGAAGTGTATCCGGAACATGACAAGCAAGAAACTTAAGCTTGCCAACATAGTCCAGGTCATACTCTTCCACCGGATCCTCCCGTGTAAACAACGGGATTTCAACTTCTGGGAGTTCGACCCGGCCTAGCACCAAACTCTACACGAGCTCTTCGACACGACGCATAAGGACGTCTGGAGGGTGCTATTCAAGGGCGCCGAGGTCCCTCCCTATCTTACCGAGGACCGCGGGCTAAGCGCGAAGCACCCTGCGAATCTGGTAAGTTCTGTACATTTGGTAGGATATTTATTTCCCATAGTTTAGCCATGTGCGGGGTCCGAGCTCCCATGCCTTTGACAGGACTGGGTGGAGGCATCAGAGCAGATTGACTGTCCGGCCCCTCTGCCCGAAGACACTGCGGACGCTCTCCTGACGGAGATGCGGACTCCGGCTCCTTATGAGGTGCCGGAGAAGACCAAGAAGAAGGCCCAGGGAACCCGAAAGAGTTCCCGGCGCCAGGGGGTATCAGACTCATCGTCCGATAACACTGAGACATCCTCCTCCCGTGAAAACAAGGAGAAGGATGAGGAAGATTCTCCCCCTCCAGCCCGGGGAGACAAGAAAAGGAAGGCCGCCCCAACCAGGGAGGCCGAAGGGTACAAGAAGGGAATAACTCTCCTTCCGGACTGCTCCACCACCATCGCCAACGTCGAAGACGAGTGGCTGCTCAGGGCCAAGCCCCTAGCGAAGTCATAAGTATTCGGATACCAGAGTAACTCATAGCATACCTTTGTCGCACTGCTTCTCCTAACGCCGAATATGATTATGCAGTCCGCCCCAAGCCCTATCGATGTATCATCGTCGGTCGGTTCCTTGGACTCGTCGGACATGAATAGTGATACACTTCCAACCGCCTCCTCTCCTTGCCCTACGGACAATGATGAGGTGTTGTCTCAAGGGGCACCGAGCCGGGGGGAGACAGTCCCGGAGGCGCCTCAAGGCGACCTTCTGGACTCCAGGAGCAAAGGGAGCCAGGCTCCTGAGGGCTCCAAGTTCGGCTCTCAGCCGAACACCGCGCCAGAACCTCTAGTGGTTCCGGACTCGGGCAGGCGGCCCCCTTCCAAAAGGGGCAAGACGCCCGTGCCGGTGACCTCTGTCCATCCAGAGGCACCGGACAACCTGCCGGGAGCGCTTCACGGCGCTTCCATCGACGAAGAACACCGCACTATTATGAGTGCGGTGATCAAGAAGGTTCAGTCCGCTAAGAGCGGACTGATTGAAGCCTGTGCCAGCCTTCTAACAGGCTTTGAGGTAAGTATTTAAAATATAGGAAAAATATTACCGCATAGACAGTAGCCCCTGATGCTCTGTTTGGTGTTCACAAAGAAAAGCTGAATAGAGGATCAAATAATATATGCAGGAGTCTAATATAAGTATGTCTGTATGCGTATGCAGGCTTCGCTGCTGACCTCTGCCGCACTGACTGCGGAGGTCGCCGCACTGAAGCAGGACCTCGAAGGGTCCGAGAAAGAGCTCGGTCTTGCCAAGAGGCAGCTCGAGGAGAACAAAGGTAAGTAATACCTTGTCTATATATATAAAAGAAAATGTGGTTGCGAAATGACAGGATCATCATGAATGTGCCAGGGGCCACGACCGAAGTGGAGACCCTGAAGCAAGCGATGTCCAAGGCCGAAGACAAAGCGGCCAAGGAGCACACTGAGTGGGAGAAACAAGAGGCACGGGTGGGCGAGGTGCAGCAAGAGCTCCAGGCGCTCGTGAAGAAGCACGAGGCTTTGGAGCTTGACTCGAAGACGCGAGAGTCCGAGCTTGTCGCGGTCCTCGAGAGCACAAAGCATGCGAAGGCTGAAGCCCGAAAGGCCCTCCAGGAGATTGAGGCGATGAGGAGGATAGCGGCGGGTAAGGCATTCAATATGCAAAGCAAGCATGTGAAAGTAAATTACTTCTTACTTACCCAAGTCCGGAGCTCTCCAGGAGTGTTCGCAGATTTGCCCCACAGCGTGTCGGATGCCGCTAAATTTTACCAGGTCGAGGAGGGAAGCTCGACGGAGAAGCTGTTCTGGTCTCAGTATACTGGGACCGAACACCCGATGCCTATGAGCGACTAGGTGAAACAACTAGTCAAGCTGCACAAGGCGGCCGAACAGGCCATGAAGGGCTTTATAGTCCGGATGTGGCCTGGCGACTCCCTTCCCAACAGCTACTTCGGCCTGGTGAGGCGGCTTGTGGATGCCTGCCCACGGCTGGAAGTCATCAAGTGGTCCGTCTATATAGAAGGTGCACGCCGGGCCTTTGCCCGTGCGAAGGTGCACTTGGCCAAGATGGACGCTGAGAAGCTGGTGAAGGAGGGGCCGCCGCAGGGCAAGGAGCATCGCCACCCCGAAATGTATTATGAGGGTGTCCTGAAGGGTGCCCGTCTTGTGGCGGACGAGTGTGCAAAAGATGTAATGTTTGAATGAACTTGCTCGTGTGATCCTGTATTATGAAAACTTGTTCATATGCGCTATGCAATGCTTGTTTGAATTTAAAATATTACCTTCTGTGCGGCTGTTTATCAAATCTGAGAGATGGCCAGTCGTTGGCCTCTGCCCCCATGCCACGAGTGCTGGGGTGTTCGGGATAAACCTGAGCACTCTTTTTCCCATTGTTGGGTCCTTCGAGGGAGGTGCTCAGCACAACGAACAAGGCAACTGGACTATAATGCTTTATCACTCTCACTTAGCCATAGAATTCTACAATTTTAAATTTTGGCGAAGCCCCTAGTATTCGAAAGGCCGAATTCGGGGCGCTATACATGCCTTAAGCCGGACAAAGCCGACTCCTCGCTCTAAGCGGCATAAGTCTTTAGGGACTCGAGACCTCTCGAACAGCAACCAGCTCTCACCTT